>NC_080786.1:60121585-60421585 GCF_028018385.1 Neofelis nebulosa
GGACTTTGAAAAGCAGCTTTTGTATGACTGGCAACTTCACACAATTGGTATTTGTTATATTGTTTTTAAGTGGTTGTTTCAAAAAAAAAAACAAACCCAAAGAAACACACCACTCTATGTATACACAAGCTTTACACTTTGATTTTCCAAATTGCATTAATAACGCTATAGTCCTTTAGATCTAAATCAATAAAAATGCATATCCTGGAAACTTCTAAGCATCTAGTAATTCATTTAAAATGTAGCTAAAAAAGAAGAGCGTACTTTCAGGACAGATGGCAATAAGGTGCAAGCAATCATGAAAATGTCATTGAACATTGTCATTAAATCATGGTATGTCTATATAAGACTAAGTTCAATTAACAAAAAGCAGGAAACTCATTGTGACCAAAAAGTCAGCTCAAGTCGGGCTGAAGTAGCTTAGAAGATTCAGTACCTTCCATGAATACTACAGTTCAATTTAATCCTGTTACTCAGGTGATTATTTAGAAATTTAGGCTAGAAAAGTCCAAACAGTTCTTGCTGCAAAAGTCCTTACCAACTTTGGAATTTAAAGTTTATTTATTTACTGTGAGAGAGAGAGAGAGAGAGAGAGAGAGAGAGAGAGAGAATGAATCCCAAGCAGGCTCTCTGTCATCAGTACAGAGCCTGATGTGGGACTTAAATCCACCAACCATGAGATCATGACCTGAGCCGAAACCCAAGAGTCAGAGGCTTCAGCCACTGAGCCACCCAGGCACCCCTAGGAGTCCTTACCAGCTTCTTGAATCAAGTAACAAATGAGCTTCATATATCTCCCACGAGTCTGAAAAAGTTTGTTTGTTCTAGTAAAGGAACACTATTTGGTCAAAAATACACAAAACAACATAATTGGATTTTAGAAACAAATAGTTCATCTATCCACATTAAGCTGAATGCTTCGTTCTGGGTTAAGGCAGTTCACCAAATCACAAAATGCAACCTCTCAACACCAAATTGTACCTGTCTACTCTTTTATAATGCCATCTACGTGACTCTTTCATTCTAAAACCATGGTCTTACTCCTACAACTAGTTTCACAGAATTTCCAAATTCCAGAATACGGATAAACAAAGATGAGTTACATCAAAATCCATTATTTATTAAACATAAACACACAAATACATATACATATTTTAGGGGTCAAATTTACATAAAGTAAATCTACACATCTTAAACACAAAGTATGAACAGTTTAGACAAATTTATGCCTACAAACAAGTCATGGTAGTGTAAATATGGAAAATACTGGTGATTCTAAAAAGTTTACACCTCAGAGTGCCTGGATGGCTGTGGTTAAGCATCTGACTCCTGATTTTGGCTTAGATCATGATCTCACAGAGATGAGCTCGAGCCCCACCTCCATTCTCTCTCTCTCTCTCTGCCCCTCTCCTGCTCACACTCTCTCAAAATAAATACATAAACACTTAATATAAAATAAAATAAAAAGCTTACACCTTTTTCAAGTCAATACCAACCATTCCTAAGGCAATTATGTATCATTATCTCTATCACCATAGATTATGCTTGACTTTTAATTTTATAAAGATAGAATATTATCACATGAAATCTTTTGTGCTTGCCTCGCCTCCATACTCACCCATGTATCTGCAGTTAGTTCATTTTTCTTGTGGTAACAATATGACAAAATTTGCTTATCTACTTACTTATGAAATTGGACTATTGTTTTCGGCTACTCTGAATGAAGCTTCTATGAGAATTCTTGTCATGTATTCTAATAGAAATATGTTTCCATTTCTCTTGGGTCAATAATTAGGAGTAGATGTGCTGAATCATAGGGCAGAAGCAGATTAAGTTTATAAGAATCTACCAAATTTTGGCTCCAGCCATGATGGAGTAACAGGCTAGAGATTTACTTTATTGCCACAAATAATTGAAAATATGGACAATATATATCAAGGAAGTATTTCTAAATATTAAAAAAAAAAAAAACTGCAGAGGAGGCCAAGGCAAAACTTTCCTCAGTTATCATGCATCTGGGTTCATCCAACACCAACCACTTCCACCAATCTGCCCAAGTTTGACCCAGGAAGAACAAAGTCGTATACCCGAGGGACACCAGTAGGGAATTTGGTATTACATCTGCCCTAGCCTCAAGATCAGCTGCCTGAACGTGCATCCAAAAAGCACTGATGGTGACATTTCCAAGGCAACTGGTGGCTGGAAGGGTATAAGGATTACAGTGAAATTGTCAGAATGGATAGGCCCAGATTGAAGTATTCTGTCTACTACATCAAATTTAGAATTATGTAATTATTTGGTAGACAGAGTGGACCTTGAAGTATTCAGCAGAGAAAAGACATCTAATCAGAACATTTGGTCTGCATGATTTGTTAAAAAATAGAAAAAAACTTTGGTTCAAATTTTATTTTATGAGCAAACACTATACTTGGTGAATAATATATTACATTATTTGGGAAAACCTTTTTGTCTATATTATTTTTTGTGGGTCATATATATCAAATAATTGTATTATAAAAAGTAAAAAGTAAAGTTCAATATAGGACTGTTGTGGATTTCAGTATGTTATTTAGTGATAAATATGAGGACACTTTGATGAAATAATGTTAAAGTGTAAGTAGGGTATTGTACGACCAGATAAATTATGATTGGGGCCAGTTTAATTTTTTCTGGGGTTACATATGAATGAGAAAATGGGTGTTAGAATTTTCATGAGGTCACAAAATGTCAGTTGTTGAATAATGACTATGAATAAATATCCTATCCACAGAATTTTAATCATCTTCCTGTTCTACTTTGAAGGATAATTTGGTAATGGATAGGTACTTACCGCCTACCATTTATTCGCAGGAGTCATTTTTTTGAATTTTTTAAAAAGTTTTTATTTATCCATTTTGATAAAGAGAGAGAGAAGGAGGGAGGGAGGGAGGGAAAGACTGTGTCCACGAGTGGGGGAGGGGCAGAGAGAGAGGGAGACAGAGAATCCCAAACAGGCTCTGCACTGTCAAAGCTGAGCACAATGCAAAGCTCAATCCCATGACCTCCCACGACTGGGAGATCATGACCTGAGTTGAAAGCAAGAGTTGGCCACTTAACAGAGCCATCCAGGTGACCCTTTGCAGGAGTCATTTTAAAAATACATTTTAACATTTAGCAGTTGACTTATATTTTCATCCATTTCACATTAAAAAGAAAATTATCTCCATATTACCTCTTCACCACGAATCTCTTGATGTGACTGATACAATACAGTGATAAATGATATATAATAAAATCTACCCACACCAGACAGGACAACAATGTAATAAGATTGCTATGTCATGTGTTTGTGTTAGCAGAGCATTTTATTGTATTTTAGGAAATCTTACTTTATCTGATGGTTTGCTGGGAGACGGTGTCAAAGTGGCCAGGGAGAGAAAAACAAGGAGTGAGTTTTATGGCTGTAGAACTTCAAAAGGATAGGTTTTCTCTACAAGAGCTGCCTCAACTACAGTTTTAGAAATCCCCTCACCACCTAATTATACAATCCAGACTAAATTGTCTGATAATTACATTCGGATTGACACAGAAAAGTACAGGGATTTAATAGCTAAAGAAGGGGGCTGAAGAAATTATGGAAGAATTACGGCAAGAAAAAATTTCAACTAATTACTGAAGCAAAGAACAAGGTTTACCTTAACTGGGGGCCTTACCCCTTCAAATATTCTTTCCCCACTACTGTATAGAATCAGCATGACCTCCTCCCCAGTTTTACTGAGATATAATTGACATATAACACTGTATTCATTTTAAGTGTATAATGTGATTGTATATAAGTATATATTATAAAATAATCACAGTATGTTACCATTTGTCACATAGTTACATCTTCCTTGTGTTGAGAACTTTTAAAATCTAGTCTATTAGCAACTTTCAAATCTACTGTTAACTTTAATGAACATACTATACGTTATATCTCTAGAATATAGAGATATTCGTCGCTCATCACTGGAAGTTTGCACCTTTTGACCACTTTCATCTGTTTTCCCCACTCACCATCCTCTGGGAACCATCAATCTGTTCTCTGTATCTATGAGTTCCGTTTTTGTTTGTCTGTTTTGTGTTTTTACACTCCACATATAAATGAGATGATATAATTGTCTCTCTCCATCTGACTGTGTAGCATCAGTCTTAATGAATCAAAATGGAGAAATGGAAAAAACACTGGCTCTAGATTCAGAAAGACTGGTTCTTCTCATCACATGGGACCTTCAGCAAGCTACACAAACTTTCTGAGCCTCCATTCTCTGTCCTATACCATAGGGATAATGTTATTTACAGCAGAGATTGTAGTGAGGATAGATTTGCATATGTAAATGTCTAAGATTATCTGGCAAAGAGGGGTCTCAAACCATTGAGACTATTTTAATTATCTTTTTCTCCCAACTAGCTTCTTAATTTTGATTCTTAAGCGTGTTCCTGTCTTTTTCTTTCTGAAGATGTTTTCTCTAGTCTCTGCTCTCCCCATGAGTTATCCTACTTAAAAAAAAAATCTTTAATTACTAAAATGTTCACAAGGCTTATCTACCTCCATTGCCTTACAATATTCTGACTCTTTAACTCTTAAAATCTGTATCTTGATCCTATCATCTTGCAGAATTTGCTAGGGGTCTGTTTTCCATGCTTGCTTACGTATTTTTAGCTCTTAAACCACTCCTTCCCTTCCCAAGCCTCTCGGCTTTTGGCTTCCTTAATTCTGTTTTTGTTTTTGTTTTTCTTGATCTTCTACAGGTCCAACTGCATCTTCTCAATCCCCACACAAACTCTCTTTTACCTTGTCAACCTTAAGATCTTATTCCTTAACATTATGCTCTAAGACTTTTCCAATTTTTTCTCTGAGCTCTCTTGTTAGGATGAATCTCCCGCAATTTTCAGAAAGCATGATTATGTATCACTTCTGAATGCCAGCTCGGACTTAGTGAGGTTCAAACCTTTATTTCAGGCTGGGCTGAGCACATATCATTCGGTTCAGACAATAGCACATATTCAATATTTTCAAAATCAAATGTAATTGGCTGTCAAAAAGTGATCTCCTCCTTGGTTTCTGTTTCATGTTTAAAGGTCTCATTATCCTTTTAATTTCCCTGAATAGAAATATTCTCTAGTTTTCAACATTTCCCTTTCACAACCCTTGTCATATCCTAGCTTTGAGGTGGTTTCCCTGCTTCTAGTCTATTCACACTGTTCTTCAGATAAAGATTGAACTGCTCTGCTCAGAATGCTTTAGAGTTTCCCAATCAAAACTCTTTAGTGAGACATCAGATGTTTTCTATAAGATTTTGCCAGTATCGTGTGAAAAATTTCATCTAGGCATTCTATGTCCCACTTACATAGAAATAATGTCCATTCCCTACCAATCCATCTACATTTTCCCTTTTAACGTGTTTTTTTTAATTTTTTTTTTATTTTTGGGACAGAGGGAGACAGAGCATGAACGGGGGAGGGGCAGAGAGAGAGGGAGACACAGAATCGGAAACAGGCTCCAGGCTCCGAGCCATCAGCCCAGAGCCTGACGCGGGGCTCGAACTCACAGACCGCGAGATCGCGACCTGGCTGAAGTCGGACGCTTAACCGACTGCGCCACCCAGGCGCCCCTACATTTTCCCTTTTAAACTTCTATTCCCTTTCTCAGGCTTTTACCACTGAGCTAGCTTGCAATGCTAGCTCTTCCCTTGAATTCTCCAGCTATTACATTATATTACAGTATAAATTGCCCTCCAGAAGTCATCCAGGGAGTTTCTTAGTCTTCATGAAATACTCAATTATGATTAGTTGGCATTTTCCAGTAGTCAATAGGCATATTGGTGTTTTCATTCATTCTCATTTTTTGTTTCAACTTAGATGGTACTTTATTTGTGACTCTCCTTTGCTAGACCTTAAAGTCTTCCCTCAATAAACCATGAAATGCTTGCATCATAAACATTCAACAAACATCTAATGAAAGGACAAGAAATTAGAAAAACAGAGTCCTAATTATAAAATTTAGTTGAAATAAACACAAATCTCTTACAATTCAGGAGAAGCAACATGGTGCTGTGAGGGAGGAGAACATCTGCCTAGAGAGCCAAACAACTTAAACAATATTTGGTAAACAATGGTGACATATGTTGCAACATGATTGCCCTTAATTTGGAGCAAGTCTATTCCTTTCTAATGTTAACAAGGTAAATCTATCAAAACTGGGCAAAAGTTGTTACAATATGAACACAAAATTAATTTTGTATGTTTCAACTCTGAAGAAATCCAATATCAGTGTTTAAATATCACTGATTAAAATGTGAAAATAGCAGCTACCTTTTTGAAAGCTATGGCTATGGATGCTTATAATAGCTTGAAATTTTACCTACATTTAAAAGATCAATATTTTACACCAAAATGCTTTACCTCCAGTGTGCACATTTTATGGAAGCTAAAGTTCGCAAAATCCTTTTTAGAACTTTGGAGATTAAATATTTTACTTCTAATCTATTAGAAATAATAATAGAATTTTAGTGATATTCTATTTCATGCCAGCATGAACAATCAAGTCTTCAAGATATGAACATGCCCCAGCAAAAGTAGGTTTAAATGAATAAATAATAGTTTTTTTTTTAAATTTCATACATTTTTAATGATTAACTCTCTTATTCTTTCTTTCATTTTCAAAACATTAGAAAGAGAGGTTGGCCTACGTTTTCTCACAAGCGTATTATTCTCTATCCCCTTAAATATAAATCTTTTTGAGTTGAGATTGATGAAAATCCTGAAATTTAACTAGTACAGGAAAAGATAAAAGTATGCTAACCCTTGGTCCATGGCTATCATCATCATTTCTTTTTCTTCTTCTGATACACAATGCTATTCTTGAATTCTTCCTCATGTCTCCTGGTCACTTTCTTATTAAGCTCACATGTGGCTTCATAAGCGGACATCAGGTCCTCTGCTTATATTTCAACTATCTATTTTCGATTTACTTGCTTTCCCTTTGTCTTTATAAATGAGCCCATGGTGTTAGAGTTCAGCAATGTTCCCATAATAGGTGCAGATTCTAATGATGGTTCCATCATACACTTACATGTTTCCACTGATTTGTGGCAACTCTAACTTTGCAACTTTTTCAGACTATGTCTCTCCTTCTTCTGTTTCACTTAACATTTTGCAAGAGCAAGCAGGTACAGGTTAAGTCTCATCAGTGGCAGCACTGGGCTTTCCCTGCTCTCTGAATCTTTCCAAAATCCAATTTGCAAGTCTGAGCTTTTGAATAGATACTGTGGGATTTGTTCCTCAGGTAATGTCTTCCAGAAATACCCTTTTTCTTAGGTAGCCAGCCTAATGGGAAAGGATAATAGCTTGGTTTTGTCTCAGTTGTATCTTAGGAACTGTTCAGCTTCCCAAGTTAAGCAATGTCCCTCTCATTTTCCTCTGGAGTCTGAGCTCCGTCCTATATGCAAAGATTTTATGTAGGTGCCCAGCATCATCATGTCAATGGCACATTAAGGTATAATACTGGATTCCTCTTGCTTCAGCTGCTCCCTTTTAGGAGCCTGAAGAAGGTTACACTACTGAAGGTCCCAAAAGCCCATAGACAGAAGTCGGGGCACTAAACACCTTGATATGTCCCCATTTGCCCTTGATAGCAGGGATATATCCTTCAGTATTCTGTTTTCTTCATTTATAAATATTAGTAACCTTTTCTTCTTACTCTACCTTTTCCTATCTTTATAAATGTAAGATTTTGGTGGTGGGGTATTGGTGAGGGGGTGTTTGTACCTAATTTGGTTTAGGCAACCTTGGGGTCAAATACTGCCCTTACAGCAGCCACTGCCTACCCTGCTCTGAATGATACACCAAATGGACCTAGAGACCCATTTCCCATATTGTTGTCATTATTCTTTATATTTTAAGCATACATCAACACAATTTTAGCTGTCCTTGGATGAGAGTTCAGAAAGCTTACTCTCACATCTCTGGAGTTCTCACTTTGCCAAATCTCTGGTTTAAAGTGCTTAGGTATTCAGACAAATCTAGTAGTCATCAATAAATTTGGAAAACCTCATATACACAAGATCCCCCTTTGGAGATGTACAATGCACATTAGCATCATAAATCCTTTAAACAAACCTGTGGTAGAAAATTCTGCTTAACTTAACACAGCCTTTCTCAAAGTTTCTCAAAGTTTTTTAACCCTAGATTTTGTTTTGTTTTGTAAGTAATATTTCATGAATTTAATGTTCTATGGAACAAATTCTAAAAAATGTTGATTTCTATACTAACCTGGGAGGCTCAATTTAAGAGAAAGAAGACCTTGGAACACACAGGGCATAATTAAGACTATGGAAGGGCAACATTACCAGCTAGACAAATTCACACATACTTAATTCTTCTACCCTTTTGTTTTATTTTGTTTTGTTTTGTTTGTTTGTTTTCTTTTCTGGCATTGCCTGTGCTCCTGCCCAGTAGATGGCAAACTGATCAGAAAAACAACATTGGTAATCACGAGCTCGCAAATTACACTATCATTGCTTCCCCAAGCCTAGATTGGGAATATTATGAATAAAAAAGAATTACCAGTTTGCTTTAATTTTTTTTGTTTTTTTAAAATACAATATTTAGTTCGCTTCAAAATATATGCTATCCTTAAGCAAACTACACAATGTAAGGACTAATCTATGAAACCCTATATTGTTTTCATAGATTATTTTGTCTTTTTATTAATTTTTTAGAACAGTTTAAAGTTCATAGCAAAATTGAGGGGAAGATACAGAGATTTCTCCTGTATTCCTTGTGCCCATATGTGCATTATCAACATTCCTGACCACAGTGGTACATTTGTTACAATTGATGAATCTACATGGACACATCATAATTAGTCTATAGTTTACATAATGACATAAATCCATCATTATGGTATCATACAGACTATTTTCACTGCCCTAAAAATCCTCTGTAGTCTGTCTCTTCATCCATCCACACTATCCCTATTTTGTCTTTTTAATAGGAACATAAAGGAAGAAAATATTTGACTTGGTCCTATCTATTTTTCCCATACAATACTGCCTTAGTTGCTTATCAACAAAAGCATGGTATTTTATTAATCAAATTACACTGTGAGAAAATGCATGAGTTAGACATTCAAATTCCTAAGACAAAAGGAATTTATCATGAAAAGCAATTTATCATGTTTAATATAGCAATTTAAATGTTTTCTAAATTCTCTTATCTCAAAGAGTAGAATTATTCTTACTGAGCTTCTAAGCAATTGATCTGTGACCTTCAAATTTTATCCCATTATGTCATCTTAAATATCTTACACTATAGGGTCCTCTTCTTTGGTAATGCCTAATAGGTTCATCTCTTTATGGAATAATCTATTACAATGAATTAATGCTATCATTTTTGCATCAACTAATAAGGAATTTATTCTTTATGAACTCTGCTTTGAAACTAACACTTCCATAAGCTCTTTGCCTTTCAATTTAATTTCTCATTAATACTTCCGTTTTTTAAAAAGTTACTCTTTCAGAGTAACTTAAATGTTAGACAATGACACTTGCGGGGGGGCGGGCAGAGTGATACTTTTCTATTCACTTCAATTAACTTCAATTCTTCATCCCTGTCTTTTCAGACCTATGCCACATCTATTTGCTATTTCATCTTTGTAAAGTCTGGTGGGTTACGCTATAGCTAACATGCAGTATGGTGTATATTCTGTAAGAGTAATGAAAAAGTGACCTTTGATTCAAGTATTTATTAAAATATATACTATTATGTAACATTTAAGAAGTTCCAAAAGTATACTTTGCAAGTTATTCCTCAAGTTGCCACATGCAAATTTTGCATTTTGAAATAAATATTCTCCTATACATTTCAACTCAATTCAATCCATCAGCCATATGGAAAAAATGATATATGATAACATTTCCCTGAATACTGTGGCACACTTCAATAGATGCTGGGATATCAGAAATAACTAAAACTCTCTGCTGCCTCTAAGGTCCTTCAGGCTATGAAAAAATAGCAGCGTAAATAAATCATCATAATTTTGTTATTATTGCTAATACAGATATATAAATTTTATATGGGATCATAGACTAAGAAAATCTAATACCAGTTCTCCTCAGAAATTGTTACCAAGAAGAAGTCGCATCTGACCTAGGACTTGAAGCAAGTTGTTTTCTTTTGTGTTTTTGTTTTGTTTTGTTGCAGTCTTCTACCTCTCTTGAAATATTTTGTAGAGTGTAGACCCTTCCTAATATTAGTTGTGTTGATAGACACAGACAGCCTTCAGTACAGACCTTAGATTATGTTTCAGAAGAACAGCCACAGATAATAAAAGACTCATTAGGAACACAAGAGCAAACAACTATATAACCCGTAAGATGAGAAAAAAAAAATTAGTTTCTTGTAAACATTTATATACCACATTTAAAAACAATCACTGTATCCCCTCAGCTCTTTTAAACATTATCCCTAAGAGTTAGTCTATTTCTTATTCTGAAAAGGAAGTTTAACTTTCTGAATCACCTGCATGATCTAAATTATAATCTCAAATCAAGTACCATCCATTGTTTAGTTTATATTTGATTGGATAATAATGCAATTTTGATATTATGTCAGCTTCATAAATACATATAAATCTTTTAAAAACAATACTGTAAAAGAATATCACTATTTATTGGTAAAATAAAATTCATTATAATTTAAACCAACTGAAAGAAAATAAACACAATGTATCTTTTATAATGCTGGCCTTTGGAAACAGTATATTTAAAATAAATTCATGGTAGTTCATTCAGTGCTTAGTTATGTGTTGTTCCTGAACACAGCATGCTGATTCATGAGTCCTTGGTATCATTAGATATGCTCTTCCATGTTATGGAAAGCTCTCACCGTCAACCCACCAGCTAAAGCCCTGTCTATCTTTCAAGTCCCAATTGAATAAAGCCTTATATGGAAAAGCAAGGACTTGAGTTTCTACTTTTTCCAATGTTAATCACTGCCTTCATAAAGCTGACTCTGAATCTTTTTCATATTCCATGTTTCTGTCTTATGCTGCACTGCAGTTTGCTTACATATATCTGCCTCAACCTGTTTTGTGTTTTTATTCCTATCAGCTGGCACGATACTGTTACATAACAGGTGCACCAAAAAGGGAGTCAATATAAACAGTCTAATTCAAAGTATATTCAAAACTACATTCAACCTGTATAATAACACGGATCTCTTGTATTTTGAGAAGTTCAGTGTGTTTCAGCATTTCTTCCTCTCAGTATACATACCATATATCAGCCTATTTTTCTTCAGTAGTTTGGGAAGCACTTAGCTGTGTTGTTGTTGGAGGGGAAACCAAACCAAACAAAACAAGAAGCTTTATATTTGGGAGACTGAGGAAGGTGGACTACAAAGAACAGAGTACAATGAATACAAGTTAAATATTAGAAGTAACAATCCAAGGACTGTTTAGATCATAGGCTTCTCTAACTCAATGACTAGACTTTTGTAAATACCAGTTGCCAAGGTATGTCTATCTTTATTATGATATATAATTCTACCCTAGCTTTACACTTTTCAGTTGTTGAATCACAGAATTTATTTTCCTTCTAATTTCATGCTTACAAAGCCTCCTATTGATTCTCCTCATGTCTATTGCCTATAATGAAAACTATATTCTAGGTTGACAAGCTGAATCTAGTTCCATTAACAGTTAAAGATTTTATAATAAATTAATCTATGTGTATTGTTTTATTATAAATGAAACACAAAATGCTTGCTTTTGTCATGTGTATTTAAAACACGCAGTTACTCTTTTACACTGAGAAGTGTTGCTATTTATAGGTGCTGTATATAAAAAGTATAATATAATTGAACTTATCAGGGTTTTAGTTCTCCATTGTTTAGGGACATTTGATCTCCTGAGGTTTTCTCCCCTCTAGCTCTTGCCCAAGTTTAATGCCAAATTGTCAGCAGGGCAAGATTCAGAAAAGCAAGGGCTTTAGAGGATAACGTTCACTTAGCTATACTCTACAGGTACCCCATTCACTCATTTATTCATTCCTTCATCTATCCACTAACCAATTATTTATTCAGATGTGCCAGTGCTAAAGGAAGAGATATAAAGACAATAAGATACAATCACTGTGTCCAGGAGGTTATAATCTGTCAAATAAGAAACAAAAAGGTGTTGGATGCCATGTTAGAAGTATATGTGAGGTGTATGAGGGCACAAGGGAGACGGTAATCATTTCTGCTTGTTGAAGGTGGAGTAATTATGAATTTATATTAATAGCAATGACAGTTTGATAATTGTTTAGAAAGGAGATAAAAAATAAACTCAGGAGTCTCATCACGGGGTATAATCTGTAACCATGATACTATAACTACACCACGTTAGGAAACTCATTGTAAAATAAATCATGTTTTTTCTAATATGTTTCAAGATAATGTTGCTGAAACTGTAATCACTGCTCTCTAGAGGTGCTCTAACATTCTTGGCTCTGCAGGTCTAAATATGGAAAAACCTCGCTCCTGATTGCCTTTATTTCCCCTTAAGGAATGATAGAATATAGTTTTTAAAATGAACTCTACTTAGAAACTAAGGAAGAAAAAAAATAGAACTAAAACACAAACAATAAGTAAATGATTCTTCACATTGGCATATGCAACTACTTAACAATTCTGCTTGGTTGTCTAATAATAATTTTAAGCTACAAATTTTCAAAGCAGAAATCTTAATTTCCAAAGCAAACTTTTCCTTTAAAAAAATTCCTGTTTTAAGTAAAAAATCCTGGAACCATCCTTGATTCTCCCTTTTCTGGAACATACATGTAATTCATCAACAGGCATACCAGTTCTTCCTCCAAAACCTATCTCAAATTCCCTTCACTTCTCTCTACCTCCATGACCCTTCCCTTAGCTAGATGTCATACGGATTTCCGCAACAGCCTCCTAATTGGTCTCATTGGTTCAACTTCAATTCACCATTCTCTAAATTCCATTCTTCACACAGAAGTTAAAGATTATTTAAAAAATATAAATTAGGTCAAGTTCCCCAAAAAAAAGAAGGAAGGAAGAAGGAAGAAGGAAGAAGGAAGGGAGGGAGGGAGGGAGGGAGGGAGGAAGGAAGGAAGGAAGGAAGGAAGGAAGGAAGGAAGGAAGGAAGGAAAGAAAACATTCCAAGCTTTCTCCATTATTCTTCAAATTAAATCTAAACTTATTACTGGGGCCTGTAAGATCCTCCTTCCTCTGGCTGGTCACTAGTAATCCCTCCAGGTGTAACTGACAGTAATAGCTAGTAATGCTACAGTCCAGCAACACTGACTTCTCCAGGAATCTCCATAGCTAAGCACTTCCATATCTGAGACTTTGGCACTAGTTCTCTCCTTGAACACTCTCCCTTCAGTGTTGCCCCTTGGCTGGTTTATTTTCAAAGACCACTCTTAACTCTCTTTACTGTATTCACAGAACTTAGAGCATTCCAGAAATGTCCTCCTTACATATTTATTTTGTCCCTCACTAGAATAGAAGCTGACTGAAGGGCCGTTTGTCTTGCTTGCCACCAGGTCTTCACCAGTCACCAAGCTACCCAGTACACAGTAAGGGTAAAGTAAATATATAACTTGTATATAAACAATCTTAAGATAATTCAATTTGAGCTATATACTATCTGTATTATTAAATATAGTTTATGTTGCCTTCCTCCACAGATGCCTGTTTTTAAAGCAAGAGTCACCTACCTAGACAGCTAACATAAGATGGTTTCAGGAGGAAAATGTTGATTCCATTGGCAAAATTCTGCTTCTTGGAGAGCTTTTCTTGATGTCTCCTTCTTAGATGTCTTCACCATTTCCTCCAGCATCAGTGTTTGCTTCTCTACTTCTCAGACTTGACTTCCAAGAGCCTTCCTAATTCTGGGCCTCCTCAGGGAGAAGAGACAGTGTCACGTGGACAAGGATTCCTCTCCAAGGAGTCCTGCTATATCCCTGTGCACAGATCCACCCTGACCCCCCCATCTCAGACTACTTACTTGAGAATTTCCAGATGTTTGACTTCACCCCCTGGGTTGTTCAAGATCAGACAAAAACAGAAGTTTCCCTTTGTGTTTTATTTTTCAGAACAAAGATATTTAATATATTAGACACCTACACAATGGTCACTATCTTTTCAAATCTCATTTTGAACCCTACCTAATTCTCAAACATTCTAAATTATTTTTCTAAGACAAATAATTTATACTGATCTAAACGCATTTTCATTGTAGGTAAAGACATGCTAAGGAACCATCATCAAAATCCTGGCCTCTGAGTGTGGCTAGCCTTGGAGCAATAACATTATATTGGAAGGAGCTGACATGTTAGACATGCTGTCATATGAAGATTGTTGTTAAGGGTCACCTGCAGTAAAAACAAACTGAGACGTGTTGGCTCCTTTAAGAGGACTTACTGGGGTAAGTCCTCATTGGGTAAAAATAGTTCTCCTTCTCTGATCCTCCTAGGCTGGATTTGAAAAGTCCAACAAAAATAGTTTCTATAAAGATTTGATTTATTACTTAGGAATTGCTGTATTAGTACATATCTTAGAATTTGATTACTATCAACATTCACAGTATTTTTTTAGTATTTACTAGACTGTAATAATTTAGCAAGAATTCTTAGAGTGACTTAGATACTATTTTGAACCTCAGGAATAATCTTAATTCAGGAAGCCCATGTTCAGATATAGTTTCAAAACATACAGTTATAGTCAATCATAGTCCTCTTGTTTTTGGGGGCTTTTTTAACAGATGGTTGTAAAATCATAAGACTCATCATAAGTTTGACATTTGGACATTCCTATTGTTTTTTTAATTTTGTGGGATTTTTCAGTGAAGGAGAGGTTGGAGAAGTGAAAATAAAGACTATGTCTTAAGTAAGAAAAGAATTTTCTTAAAAAACTTTGAGTTCTTCAGATTGATATGAACTTTTTGTTTAAACTGTTTTTTCATTGTTTTCTTTTTTTCATTTTAACTGTGCAAATCTGTCTAAAAATGTTTCATGTATATGTGTGTATGTATATGTATATATGGGTGTGTGTGTGTGTGTGTGTGTATTTATAGTGAAGATAAAAATGTAGGAAATGTAGAAAAGTCAAACTGAAGGTCTTTCAAGTATGTCACTTATCACTACTTTTCTAAAATAATAAAATAATATATTTTATCTACATCTGCAACAACAGATGTAAGTATTAATGAAGATCCTCCCAGCCTCACCCCAGCCAAAGCATTTAGGCATTTACATAAGAAAAAGCATACATCAGCACAAGCAAGAAGTGTTTGGTTTCTCACTCATTTTGTTTAAATCTTTGTCATCTGTCTTTTAGCTCTTGAGTCAGTGTATAAATATAATGAGCAGATTTAAATGCTCAAGTATGCCAGAGGCAATAAGCAATAAGCATATTTAAAAGTGAAAAAAGTGCAATCAAATGACTTTGTAGAATTAGCTCCTCGCCCTCCCAATTTTCACTTAATCCTTAAATAGAGACAGTCATTTGATATATCTGTTCCTGCTGAGAGAAAACATACTGCTATGTATTGGCAAATACAGAAAATAAATACTGACACTGATCTTTTCTTATGTGAAGTTACAATTACTTGTAACAATTTCATTAATAAGTGCATTAAATGGCTAAATTTCCTCAAGCATTAGCTAAATGACTGCCAGCAAGCTTAGATGAATTCAGATGCAATCACACATTTAATTATATCAAAAAATCTAGGAGGTGAATACCATCACTGACCACATTTCATAAAGGAAATTGAATCCTGAGTATATCAATAACTTTAACACCACTTAGTTTACTCAATTACAAACTCCTAGGTAGCCATCATTGTAATCACCAATTGGACATGTACCATACATTACCTTTGCATATTTTTACATACTTTAAATCTAGACACTTCTCCTTGGTGGTATATTTTGTACATTCATACTACTCAACAAATATTTCAACAAACATATACTAAGTGTTCATTACATGCTAAGCATAAGCTAGATACAAATGATACAGCAGCTAAAAAAAAGTTGCAAAGTTTACTTACCATCTTCTGTCTCCGTTTCCTTAAACAACTACTCTTCTCCCAAATTACAATACTTCCTCCTTTTGATAATTTAACTCAATTTTAACTCATAAAAATTTAATTATAGTCTCTTCTGTTATCAATCCCTCTTTAATCCTGAGCTAGTCAAAACAATAAATATTTGTCTAATCTATGTTTCTACTTGAGATCTTCTTGTCCTCCATCTAGCAAACTCTCCCTCAGGCCTTGGCCAGCCATCCAAGACATTCTCCATTGCCTATGATTCACCATGTATTCTACAACAGGTTTTCTTTCCATTCAAAGTGGATGACAAGTCAATACTCAAGGCTCCCTACATTGGGAAGATGTCTTTTTCTCACAGTTTTTTGAGACTGTCCTGCATCCCAGACCAATCCATTCATGATTCAAGCTCTGATTTCTTCCTTCACTATCAGATCATCAGGACACCTCCATGAGGCATGAATATGAGCACTCTTGGACATTAACCTATGAGGTGCTGGTACAACAGTGGTGGCTGACATGAAAGTTCAAAGTCACCAACACATGCAGTTTTCTTATGTCCTCTGGTACTGTTAGGTGATATCCAGGATATACCACTTCATCTTATAATTGATTATTCAATTGTTTCTGGGTCTACATGACCTATGATTTGGCATATGTGACATTAATCAGGTCATATTGGGCAGTTCTGGCCACACTTGCTGTACCATGGGTAGGTTCTCTGTCTCTACCACGGTCCAGTAGAATGCCAGGAGGTTTTTTTTGCTTTGTTCTGTTCTGTTTTGTTTTGTTTTAAAGTTGTATAATACTTTGATACATATAACATGGCTTTACTCCAGAACTCTGGTGGGCTTAACTATAATTTCTTCAGTGATATTCTAATATCTAAGATCATACTGGATGATATTGTTCAAAGTAACAAAACCTTTTGTACCATAGCCTGGATACACTGTAGATCCTGTCCTTGTTCTAGACTCCACTCAGAGCTGTCAGCTCTCCAATCTATGGATCAGAGCAGAATTCCTGGTGCAGAGTATTCTGTCTCTAGAACCCCAAAAGGCTTACTAGGCATTGTGCAACCTTTGTCATGGCTGAAGGAACAAGATACGATAGTATATCCTTTACTTTAGATGAGATTGTGATTTATTTACCACCCTTTGGAGGACATGTGTCAACAAAGGTCTCTAATACACTAGCTCTCCTCTGGCATTATTAGCTTTGTGCCACTGATAAAGAGGCCCAGTGTGATATTCTGCAGAATGTACAGCTGGTCCAGATCTCTTTATATTATGACAGAGGGCAGAAGAGTTACCACAGCCCTGAGGCAAGGCTGTAAATGTATACCACTGGCCTTTCCAAGTGACTGCAAACTGTTTATAATCCTATTTTGGGATACAGATGAAAACATGTTCACCATATCAATAACTCAATATCCTATTACACAGCATGTGCGTTTGTGTTAATCTGCTGCAGCAATGATCCATCATCTGGCACAACAGCTACATTTGGGGCTATGATTTGTTTTAAATTTCAGGACTCCACTGTCATTCATCAGTTCAGGACACCCTACTTTCATTCCTTAGGTCTTTAGGAATAACACTTATTTTTGCTACCTCTTTAAGGATGTGGTATGTTTTACGTTTACTATATTACCTGTGAGGAGGACGGTTTTAGAAACCTCCATTTACCATTCCATACAATGATAATTTTCACCCTATATGGGCTCAAAAGCAAATGTTGGAATTTTGCCAAGTATCAGGTATGTCAATTCGATTAAAACTTTAAGCAGCCAGGAAAACGGCCACTGGGTGAGTCCTTAGATCCTCTGGACCTATTATAAACTGGACACAGAGCAGACTCTATTTATTGCCTAGCACAATTATGCCACAGCTCTAACTGGGAGGTCATAATAATACATTGAATCTCTGGGTATCAGTGCTAACTTAGGCCCTGTATTCAGTAGTTTTCAAAATATTCTGTTATGTATTTTTGTCTCAGTATGCAATTCTCTCAGTAAAATGATCATAGTTTCCTTTGGGAAAGGACTGAAGGAGTAATCTTTGTACACAATTGTTGTGGAATTGTAGGTTATTCCTCTGGAGTTCTGACTATGCCTTTAGTCATTGTGGTTTTGGTCCAAAAATTGGTTCTGTAATTAAAAATCATGCAAGGAATTGTGGTTGTCTTTAGAGCTGTCTGCCCTGATCATCCATTCTTGCCTTGTTTTCCTTCCTCCTTTCCCTTCTTCCTTCTTTCCTTCCTTTCTTCTCTCTTTTCCTCCCTCCCTTCCTTCCTTCTTTTCTTCCTTCCTTCCCTCCTTCCTTCCTTCCTTCCTTCCTTCCTTCCTTCCTTCCTTCCTTCCTTCCTTCCTTCCTTCCTTCCTTCTTCCCTTCCTCCCTTACTCCCTTCCTCCATCCCTCCCTTCCACCCTCTCCGCCTATCTCCCTTCTCCCCAGTTTCTTTACTTCTTGATTTCTTTGGAATGTAGAGTTTGATTAGTAACCTTGTTGGCTGCTCATCTATCCTGCCCTTAGGAAGATGCTGTTCTATTAACACACTTCATTACTCTCTGCTAAAGGAGCTTCCATGGCTTCCCCGTGAACTGTGACCTGCCTGCTTATTACAATACTTAAGTTGGCCTGACTTCTGATGGTGAAATGCTACCATATAAACTTTTCCTGTTTATTTGTTTTTTGTTTGTTTGGTTGGTTGGTTGGTTGTCTTTGTCAAGTGATGACACCTAAACTTTGCTCTCAGGCAGCCCAGTTCTTTCCTGGCTTTTTTTTATTTTTTAATTTTTATTTATTTATTTTTTTCGTAAACAATAAGCAAGCCCTAAAAAGAAGATCAGTAAACTTCTTAGTGAGATTTGTACCTCCGCATCAACAGATTCCTTTTAGATTTTGGGAATGATGTATCTTATAAGCCCTCTATGGAGCATGTTTTCATGTTTGTTTATTTGTTTTAAAATGTTGTTTGTTTGCTTTATGGAATATATCTCAAGCTGCCATCTCTCTGGTACTCTCTTCCAACATCCTCCTCCGCTTTTAACATGTCTAGTGATTACCAGGAAAATCTAGAATAATCTAATTTTAATTTTATTATTATTTTTTTAATTTACATGGAAATTAGTTAGCATATAGTGCAACAATGATTTCAGGAGTAGATTCTTTAATGCCCCATTTAGCCCATCCTCCCTCCTACAACCCCTCCTGTAACCCTCTGTTTGTGCTCCATATTTATGAGTCTCTTCTGTTTTGTCCCCCTCCCTGTTTTTATATTTTTATTTCCCTTCCCTTATGTTCATCTGTTTTGTCTCTTAAAGTCCTCATATAAATAATCTCTCTAATTTTAAAGTCAGCTGATTGGCAACCTTAATTCCATCTATAACCTTAATTTAGTGTTTCCATATAACATATGTATTATAGGTTCTGGAAATTGGGACATCTGTGGCAACTATTTTTTCTGCCTACCATGGTTAGTATGGGTTATAACTTTTCCATGCTTCTAGTAGCCATTCTTACCAGTTTTTCTGCATCCATTCCCAGAGTTCCTATTTGGTTGTTAAAACATATTAACTGCTCTATCTCAGAGATTCTTACAATTAATATTAGGATCTGGTTCGCAGTTTTCTCTATCCTCCCACTGTAGGAGATGAGGGCCTCTTTGTATACAACCAAGGAGACCTTCTGGCTTTCACACGGCATTCATTTTCAAATAACCACTCTCAATATTTTGCTTTCTTTTCCCAAAGTAATCAGGTTTAGCAGTTTTACTGTATTTAATGTTATTATTTCTCTTATAATTCCCAGGACGTTATACATTTCACAACTTTTGCATTCCCACGAATTGTACCACCTAAATTTGTCACGGGTGAAACTTGTACTGCTACTTTGGGCCAAGAGCTCTCTGTTCTTTGCACCACAGTGATGGGATCTTGACTTCCAGTTGGGAGGTGGATAATACCGCTCCAAAATCCCGTGTAAGTGTCTTCTATTTTGGTAACAATCCTTAACCATTTCTAGGTTGTATTCCCCAGGAAACATAATTTAAAATGCACATTACATATAGGAGGTTGATTATAGAGTATTCTTGGATTAATTACTCTGGAAGGGAATGGAAGAAAGAATGGGCAAATAGACACATCAAACAATCTCAAAGGGAACCCCACAAAATACTATGAGGAGTTTTCAAGGTGAAGACTAGTACAGTAGCCTTAGGCCAGGTGGCTCTCTTCACCTGAAGCAATTCCTGAAGGGTGCTTAAAGTAGAGTCTGAGAAACAAATCCCTCATTCCTATAGGGGATTTATGAAAATCATAGCATCTACCATACTATTGTATCTTTAATATTCTCTCCCCCACCACCTCTTTTTTCTTAAAAACTTGCCTCTCCTCATTTACATTTTGTTTTTAGAAATAAAAAGCCAGAAAACACAGCCATAAACCACCTCAATGCAAGAAGCACTGTCATTATTAGCTGCTTAACCATGAGAAGGAATGAAGGATATGCACATAGAATACATAAATCAAGATCTACAAAGTCATATGCCACATTTAAGTTCCTAGTCCAGATTTTACTGGGTGTAGAAAATTGAAGTTCTGGTAAAATCACTGCTAAACACAGGGTCAAACTACTTTTCTATACTTTTCGACTAAAGTATGCTCAGGGAATACCACATAATCAACTTAATCATTAATTATTTAAGTTAAAAATTCTGACCATTTGTTATTTGCCTGGTCCTGAAATAAGTTCTAGGGATTCAAAAGTCTGCAAAAGAAAAAGAAATCTGTATGATAGAATTTATTTCTTATGTAAAGATAAGTAGTGAAAAGACAACAGCTTTAAAAATTCTGATTACAGTTAATCATTTCATTTAAATAAACTGGGTGATGTGATAAAGTATAACTTGGGAAGATATTTTAAATAAGAATTACTTAATATTAGGTTACCAATAGTCATTATTATAATTTTTATTGGATTAAAAGTTGCTTGTGGTCAAGTTTTCAGTTTGGTCTTTATTCTTACACATTTCTTTTATTCCACTTTCAATCCTTCACCAAGCTCCCCCTCTTCTATTAATTCTGACAAGTTTCTAAGAAAGTGACATAGCACAAAGTTTACATTAACTCTTAGATTTTAGAATATCCTAATCTAATTCAACGGCTTAATTGGTCTTTTTTTCTTAGATCTAAATATCTAATAGAGGCACTATGTTTAATTTACTCTATTTCTAGAGTTCATTTTGACTTCACTTTCAATATTAATGGAATAATTGATATATTATTATTTAAGGGATTATAAACAATGGTAACTACTAAGCAAAAGAAGTAAAAATTAATATTTTTATAAAGAGAGTTGTTTTATTGTCTTGCAGTTTTTTTGTGTGTGTGTTTACCATTTTTGCTTTGTTTGTTGATTTTTAGTGGACACTCCTAGAGTCAATTTTATTATGCTCCATATAATTTATCCTTCCTGTCATGGTTTGGCTGTAATCCTGTCATTACTAGGTAGTAAAATAAGAGGAATCTTTCAACATAGCAAAGAGAGGTAATCTTGAAATAAATGGATCACATAAATCCCAAGATATGGAAAGCAGTGTTGGTGGTCACTGCTTTCACTGTTAAACCTGTTCCTAAAGAAATGACAGTCTATAACAATGCCTAGAAGTCTACAAGAGAAATATAATATATAAATGAAAGCCAAAAGCTCAGCGACATAATTTTTTAAATGCTTTGAGAATGAGTTAGTAGTTCTACCAGATGAAGTAAGGATATTTCTTTTTTTTTTTTTTTAATTTTTTTTCAACGTTTTTTATTTATTTTTGGGACAGAGAGAGACAGAGCATGAATGGGGGAGGGGCAGAGAGAGAGGGAGACACAGAATCGGAAACAGGCTCCAGGCTCTGAGCCGTCAGCCCAGAGCCTGACGCGGGGCTCGAACTCATGGACCGCGAGATCGTGACCTGGCTGAAGTCGGACGCTTAACCGACTGCGCCACCCAGGCGCCCCTGAAGTAAGGATATTTCCTGAATATTTCCATAAATTTGTATTTGAATCAATATAGGATTTGTATGTCTTAATATATGGTGGACTTCATTTTTTTCAGGTAAAAATCCCCACATAAATTGATTTTTGTTAAAATATCATCTAATGAGAATTTTTACACATTTAAAAAAACAGTAGCTAATTAAGTCACGATTTTAACACTTTACAGTTAGCCCATTATCACTTTCACACTTAGTCTTCTACTTACTGTCAATGTTAATTTTTTTTCTTTAAAGCTGATTTATTTATTTTTGAGAAAGAGAGATAGCACGCAAGTGGGGAAGGGGCAGAGATAGAGAAGGAGACAGAGGGAAAGGGGGAGGGGGAGGGAAAGAACTCCAAGCAGGCTCTGCACTAGTAGAGGGGCTACTAATGATGTGGGGCTCAAACTCATCAACCGCAAGATCATGACATGGACTGAAGTTGGACGCTTAACCGACAGAGCCACCGAGGTGCCCGTAAATGTTAATGCTTAAAGGAAAATAGGCTTCTTAAAATATTTTCTTACGAAACATGTTGTTACAGGCTTATTAGTAATTTTTAAGTAATTCTTCCTCTATTTTATCTTAGAAATAAAGTATATACATAATGTAGGAACTACTGGGGATTTACTATAAAACTAAATTATTCCAATTGTATTAATTAACCATAAAATGATGATCATTTGTTTAGAAAATATACATCTTGGGGTGTCTGAGTGACTCAGTCGATTAAGCATCCACTCTTGATCTCAGTTCAGAGCTTGATCTCAGGGTCTAGAGTTCAAGATCTGCAGTGGGCTCAGCATATTGTATACATACACACACAACACATACACACATACACATACACATACACATATATACATATATACACACACAACACATATACATATATACACATATATACATATGTACACACATATATACACACATACACATATATGTGTGTATATGTGTGCATATAAACATTTGTTTAAAAAAGTATAAACTACATATTTAGATATATGGACATATATGCATTTTTAAATAAATAATTTCAATGTATATAAATTCTTCCTCCAAAATTCTAGAAAATATTTTTGAACCCAGATAAAAGTTAGAATTACAAAACAATATTAAATATTTCTATTAAGGCAATTAGTAAAAAACTGTACAGATTAGAATAATATTTAGTGACAGATGGGAGCTCTGAGGAGTTGTACAAAGTGAAAAAGTGTTTTACAGGAAGGAGGGCAGTGCAAGAAAGTTATTAGCAAAAGAAAAGGATTGTTCCAGACAAGGTGGCTAGTGCTTAGGAGAAAGAGCAGAGCAGGGGGGTTCTTATCATTCAGATGATCTCATCTTCCTTTGGAGGGATGGAGAGGACCCATGTGACAGAGTCCTTGACGTCATCAGAAAGTTCCTTACTGACCAGGTTAAGACAACTTTTCTGGGGAAGGTTGAAGTTGAAATTAGACTAGGTATTAAACCTTGGTTTTAGGAACTGGGCCTAAGTGATGCCAGTTTGGGCCTGTGGTTTTCTTTTAAAAGTGATCTAATAAAGGGTAACTAATGTGTAAATATAATTCTATTTTTTATTTGACCAATGTAAATGTTCGTAAAATTGTGCCCTTAGATACAATTTTATTTTAAAGCTGCACCCCTCCCCAAATTTTGCCTTAATCAACCCAAGTAAAATGGCATTTTAATAAATTTTGTTAGAAATCTCCACTAAGTGTTCTGAGTTATGTTCAAATTAAGCCACTTGTTAATTCGGCTACATTTTGCAAGATATGCAATTTTTTTTTTTTTTTTTTGGTAAATGTGTTAGTCCGCTAGGGCTACTGTAATAAATACTGTAATAAAACACCAGACATAGGATGGTTTCAACAATAGACACTTATCTCTCACATTTGTGGAGATTAATTGGTCCAAGATCAAAGTGCCAGAATATTTGGTTCTTGGTGAGAGACCTATTCCTGACTTGCAGATGTCCACCTTCTCGCAGTCCTCACATGGGGAGGAGAGAGAGCTGTTTGCTCTTCCTCTTTTTGTAAAGAAATTCATGTATCATGGAGGCTCCACCTTCGTGACCTCATCTAAGCCTAATTACATTTGGAAGGCTCCATCTCCACAAACCCTCACACAAGGGATTAGGGTTTCAACATATGAATATGTTGGGGAGACATATATTCAGTCCATAACAGTGGGTATCTACTAAAACTTAAGATTTTGTGTTTGTTATGTACAATGATATATTTTCTAAAAATGTTATTTATTTACAGGGCATACGATTGGGGGAGGGACCATAACAGTGGGTATCTACTAAAACATAAGATTTTGTATTTGTTATGTACAATGATATATTTTCTAAAAGTGTATTTATTTACAGGGTATACGAGTGGGAGAGAGGGAGAGAGAGAGAAAGAGAGGGAGAAAGAGAGAATCCCAAGCAGGCTAGGCACTGTCAGCACAGAGTCCAACTCAGAGCCCAAACCCACAAACTGTGAGATAATGACGTGACCTGAAATCAAGATCGGATGCTCAGCCAAACAAGTGAGCCACCCAGGTGCCCCTACAGTGATATATATTTATAGTTAGAAGGAACTAATATGAAAATATCTATTAAAACACTAATGTTAATACCTTAAACACTCATAGCAAGGGGAGATCATTCCATACCAAGGTAGTCCATTCAACTTTGTGAACAGAGAAAACAATGGACCAAAACACTCAGACTATTTTATACGAATTGTAACCTCTATGCAGGTTAGGTAAACTTCTATGAGCTTCAGTTTCTGCATTCCTAAAACAGATATTAATGCAACAACCTCTTCTTTTCCTACAACCATTGGGATGAATATAAAAAATAAAAAAGTTAAATCATTTAAAATAATAAAATGCGAAACAGAATGGGCAGGAAGATGGCAGCTTAGGAGGATGCTGGGCTCACCACGCATCCTGCTGATCACGTAGATTCCACCTACACCTGCCTAACTAACCCAGAAAACCACCAGAAGACTAGCAGAACAGAGGCTCCTGAGCCAAGCGCAGACGAGAGGCCCACGGAAGAGGGAAGGGTGGCGAGGCGTGTACGCTCCATGGACTGGCGGGAGGGAGCCGGGGTGGAGGGGCGGCCCGCCGGCCAAGCAGAGGCCCCGAGTCTAGCTGGCAAAAGCCGAGGGCCAGACGGAGTGTGTTCGCACAGCAAGCGGGACTTGACATCTGGAGGTTATAAGCTAACAGCTCTGCTCAGAGAAAGGGAGGGCTGGAGGACAACGGGAGGGAGAGTTGTTGAGCCCCAGATGACAGAGCTCAGCTTGGCGGGGAACAAAGGCGCTCGCCAGCGCCATCTCCCCTGCCCATCCCCCAGCCAAAATCCCAAAGGGAACCAGTTCCTGCCAGGGAACTTGCTTGCTCCAAGCAAACACCCAATGCTGTGCTTCTCCTGAGCCACCCCTCCGGCAGCGGGTCTGACTCCCTCCTGCTGCCACAGGGCCCCTCCTGAAGTGGATCACCTAAGGAGAAGTGAGCTAAGCTTGCCCCTCCTGCCCCTGGGCACCTTGCCTACCCACCCCAGCTAATACGCCAGATCCCCAGCACCACAAGCCTGGCAGTGTGCAAGTGGCCCAGACGGGCCACGCCACCCCACAGTGAATCCCGCCCCTAGGAGAGGGGAAGAGAAGGCACACACCAGTCTGACTGTGGCCCCAGCGGTGGGCTGGGGGCAGACATCAGGTCAGACTGCAGCCCCGCCCACCAACTCCAGTTATACACCACAGCACAGGGGAAGTGCCCTGCAGGTCGTCACCACTCCAGGGACTATCCAAAATGACCAAACGGAAGAATTCCCCTCAGAAGAATCTCCAGGAAATAACAACAGCTAATGAACTGATCAAAAAGGATTTAAATAATATAACAGAAAGTGAATTTAGAATAATAGTCATAAAATTAATCGCTGGGCTGGAAAACAGTATAGAGGACAGCAGAGAATCTCTTGCTACAGAGATCAAGGGACTAAGGAACAGTCACAAGGAGCTGAAAAGCGCTTTAAACGAAATGCAAAACAAAATGGAAACGACGACAGCGCGGAATAAAGAGGCAGAGGAGAGAATAGGTGAACTAGAAGATAAAGTTATGGAAAAAAAGAGGAAGCTGAGAAAAAGAGAGATAAAAAATCCAGGAGTATGAGGGGAAAATTAGAGAACTAACTGACACACTAAAAAGAAATAATATACGCATAATTGGTATCCCAGAGGAGGAAGAGAGAGGGAAAGGTGCTGAAGGTGTACTTGAAGAAATAATAGCTGAGAACTTCCTTGAACTGGGGAAGGAAAAAGGCATTGAAATCCAAGAGGCACAGAGAACTCCCTTTCAGACGTAACTTGAATCGATCTTCTACACGACATATCATACTGAAACTGGCAAAATCCAAGGATAAAGAGAAAATTCTGAAAGCAGCAAGGGATAAACGTGCCCTAACTTATAAAGGGAGACCTATAAGACTCCTCTCTTTTGAAACTTGGCAGGCTAGAAAGGATTGGCATGAGATCTTCAATGTATTGAACAGAAAAAATATGCAGCCGAGAATCCTTTATCCAGCAAGTCTGTCATTTAGAATAGAAGGAGAGATAAAGGTCTTTCCAAACAAACAAAAACTGAAGGAATTTGTCACCACGAAACCAGCCCTACAAGAGATCCTAAGGGGGACCCTGTGAGACAAAGTACCAGAGACATCACTACAAGCATAAATCATACAGACATCACAATGACTCTATTCCCATATCTTTCTATAATAACACTGAATGTAAATGGATTAAATGCGCCAACCAAAAGACATAGGGTATCAGAATGGATAAATAAACAAGACCCATCTATTTGCTGTCTACAAGAGACTCATTTTACATCTCAGGACACCTTTAGATTGAGAGTGAGGGGATGGAGAACTATCTGTCATGCCACTGGAAGTCAAAAGAAAGCTGGAGTAGCCATACTTATATCAGACAAACTAGACTTTAAATTAAAGGCTGTAACAAGAGATGAAGAAGGGCATTATAAAATAATCACATGGTCTATCCATCAGGAAGAGCTAACAATTATAAATGTCTATGCACCGAATACAGGAGCCCCCAAATATATAAAAAAAATTACTCACAAACATAAGCAACCTTACTGATAAGAATGTGGTAATTGCAGAGGACTTTAACACCCCACTTAAATGGATAGATCATCTAGACACACGGTCAATAAAGAAACAAGGGCCCTGAATGATACATTGGATCAGATGGACTTGACAGATATATTTAGAACTCTGCATCCCAAAGCAACAGAATATACTTTCTTCTCGAGTGCACATGGAATATTCTCCAAGATAGATCACATACTGGGTCACAAAACAGCCCTTCATAAGTTTACAAGAATTGAAATTATACCATGCATACTTTCAGACCACAATGCTATGAAGCTTGAAATCAACCACAGGAAAAAGTCTGGAAAACCTCCAAAAGCATGGAGGTTAAAGAACACCCTACTAAAGAATGAATGGGTCAACCAAGCAATTAGAGAAGAAATTAAAAAACATATGGAAACAAATGAAAATGAAAATACAACAATCCAAACGCTTTGGGATGCAGCAAAGGTAGTCCTGAGAGGAAAATACATTGCAATCCAGGCCTATCTCAAGAAACAAGAAAAATCCCAAATACAAAATCTAACACCACACCTAAAGGAAATAGAAGCAGAACAGCAAAGACAGCCTAAACCCAGCAGAAGAAGAGAAATAATAAAGATCAGAGCAGAAATAAACAATATAGAATCTAAAAAAACTGTAGAGCAGATCAACGAAACCAAGAGTTGGTTTTTTGAAAAAATGAACAAAATTGACAAACCTCTAGCCAGGCTTCTCAAAAAGAAAAGGGAGATGACCCAATAAATAAAATCATGAATGAAAATGGAATTATTACAACCAATCCCTCAGAGATACAAACAATTATCAGGGAATACTATGAAAAATTGTATGCCAACAAACTGGACAACCTGGAAGAAATGGACAAATTCCTAAACACCCACACTCTTCCAAAGCTCAATCAGGAGGAAATAGAAAGCTTGAACAGACCCATAACCAGCGAAGAAATTGAATCGGTTATCAAAAATCTCCCAACAAATAAGAGTCCAGGACCAGATGGCTTCCCAGGGGAGTTCTACCAGAAGTTTAAAGCAGAGATAATACCTATCCTTCTCAAGCTATTCCAAGAAATAGAAAGGGAAGGAAAACTTCCAGACTCATTCTATGAAGCCAGTATTACTTTGATTCCTAAACCAGACAGAGACCCAGTAAAAAAAGAGAACTGCAGGCCAATATCCCTGATGAATATGGATGCAAAAATTCTCAATAAGATACTAGCAAATCAAATTCAACAGCATATAAAAAGAATTATTCACCATGATCAAGTGGGATTCATTCCTGGGATGCAGGGCTGGTTCAACATTCGCAAATCAATCAGTGTGATACATCACATTAATAAAAGAAAAGATAAGAACCATATGATCCTGTCAATCGATGCGGAAAAGGCCTTTGACAAAATCCAGCACCCTTTCTTAATAAAAACCCTTGAGAAAGTCGTGATAGAAGGAACATACTTAAAGATGACAAAACCCATTTATGAAAAGCCCACAGCCAACATCATCCTCAATGGGGAAAAACTGAGAGCTTTTTCCCTGAGATCAGGAACACGACAGGGATGTCCACTCTCACTGCTGTTGTTTAACATAGTGCTGGAAGTTCTAGCATCAGCAATCAGACAACAAAAGGAAATCAAAGGCATCCAAATTGGCGAAGATGAAGTCAAGCTTTCGCTTTTTGCAGATGACATGATATTATACATGGAAAATGCGATAGACTCCACCAAAAGTCTGCTAGAACTGATACATGAATTCAGCAAAGTTGCAGGATACAAAATCAATGTACAGAAATCAGTTGCATTCTTATACACTAACAATGAAGCAACAGAAAGACAAATCAAGAAACTGATCCCATTCACAATTGTACCAAGAAGCATAAAATACCTAGGAATAAATCTAACCAAAGATGTACAAGATCTGTATGCTGAAAACTATAGAAAGCTTATGAAGGTAACTGAAGAAGATATAAAGAAATGGAAAAACATTCCGTGCTCATGGATTGGAAGAATAAATATTTTCAAAATGTCAATACTACCCAAAGCTATCTACACATTCAATGCAATCCCAATCAAAATTGCACCAGCATTCTTCTCGAAACTAGAACAAGCAATCCTAAAATTCATATGGAAACACAAAAGGCCCCGAATAGCCAAAGTAATTTTGAAGAAGAAGACCAATGCAGGAGGCATCACAATCCCAGACTTTAGCCTCTACTACAAAGCTGTAATCACCAAGACAGCATGGTATTGGCACAAAAACAGACACATAGACCAATGGACTAGAATAGAAACCCCAGAACTAGACCCACAAACGTATGGCCAACTCATCTTTGACAAAGCAGGAAAGAACATCCAATGGAAAAAAGACAGTCTCTTTAACAAATGGTGCTGGGAGAACTGGACAGCAACATGCAGAAGGTTGAAACTAGACCACTTTCTCACACCATTCACAAAAATAAACTCAAAATGGATAAAGGACCTGAATGTGAGACAGGAAACCATCAAAACCCTAGAGGAGAAAGCAGGAAAAGACCTCTCTGACCTCAGCCGTAGCAATCTCTTACTCGGCACATCCCCAAAGGCAAGGGAATTAAAAGCAAAAGTGAATTATTGGGACCTTATGAAGATAAAAAGCTTCTGCACAGCAAAGGAAACAACCAATAAAACGAAAAGGCAACCAACGGAATGGGAAAAGATATTTGCAAGGACATATCGTACAAAGGGCTAGTATTCAAAATCTATAAAGAGCTCACCAAATTCCACACCCGAAAAACAAATAACCCAGTGAAGAAATGGGCAGAAAACATGAATAGACACTTCTCTAAAGAAGACATCTGGATGTCCAACAGGCACATGAAAAGATACTCAATGTCGCTCCTCATCAGGGAAATTCAAATCAAAACCACACTCAGATATCACCTCACGCCAGTCAGAGTGGCCAAAATGAACAAATCAGGAGACTATAGATGCTGGCGAGGATGTGGAGAAACAGGAACCCTCTTGCACTGTTGGTGGGAATGCAAATTGGCGCAGCCACCCTGGAAAACAGTGTGGAGGTTCCTCAGAAAATTAAAAATAGACCTACCCTATGACCCAGCAATAGCACTACTAGGAATTTACCCAAGGGATACAGGAGTACTGATGCATAGGGGCACTTGTACCCCAATGTTTATAGCAGTACTCTCAATAATAGCCAAATTGTGGAAAGAGCCTAAATGTCCATCAACTGGTGAATGGATAAAGAAATTGTGGTTTATATACACAATGGAATACTACATGGCAATGAGAAAGAACGAAATATGGCCCTTTGTAGCAACGTGGATGGAACTGGAGAGTGTGATGCTAAGTGAAATAAGCCATACAGAGAAAGACAGATACCATATAGTTTCACTCTTATGTGGATCCTGAGAAACTTAACAGAAACTCATGGGGGAGGGGAAGGAAAAAAAAAAAAGAGGTTAGAGTGGGAGAGAGCCAAAGCATAAGAGACTCTTAAAAACTGAGAACAAACTGAGGGTTGATGGGTGGTAGGGAGGGGAGGGTGGGGGATGGGTATTGAGGAGGGCACCTTTTGGGATGAGCACTGGGTGTTGTATGGAAACCAATTTGACAATAAATTTCATATATTGAAAAAAAATAAAAAATAAATAAATAAATAAACATTAAAAAAGACTAAACTGTAAATAAAATAAAATAAAATAATAAAATGCCACAAAGACATGATTTTAGATTATTATTACTTAATTTGTTTGAAACTAATGGATGAGAATATCAAGATCTGTGTGTGTGTGCATGAAAAAATGCTCAACATCACTCATCACCAGGGAAATACAAATAAAAACCACAATAAGATACCACCTGTCAGAATGGGTAACATTAACAACTCAGGCAACAACAGATGTTGGCAAGGATGCAGAGAAAGAGGATCTCTTTTGCATTGTTGGTGGGAATGCAAGCTGGTGTAGCCACTCTGGAAAACAGTATGGAGGTTCCTCAAAAAACTAAAAATAGAACTACCTTACGATCCAGCAATTGTACTACTAGGTATTTATCCAAGGGGTACAGGTATGCTGTTTCGAAGGGGGCACATGCACCCCAAAATGTTTATAGCAGCACTATCAACAATAGGCAAAGTATGGAAAGAGCCCAAATGTCCATCGATGGATGAATGGGTAAAGAAGGTGCAGTATGTATACAAACACACACACACACACACACACACACACAACCACATACATATGCGTGCACACACACACACACACACACACAATGGAGTATTACTCAGCAATCAAAAAGAATGAAATCTTGTCATTTGCAACTACGTGGATGGAACTAAAGGGTATTATGCTAAGAGAAATTAGTGAGAGAAAGACAAATATCATATGACTTCACTCATATGAGGACTTTAAGACACAGAACAGATGAACATAAGGGGAAGGAAGCAAAATAATATAAAAACAGGGAGTGGGACAAAACAGAAGAGACTCATAAATATGGAGAACAAACAGCGTTGCTGGACGGGTTGTGTGAGGGGTATGGGCTAAATGGGTAAAGGGCATTAAGGAATCTACTCCTGAAATCATTGCTTCACTATATGCTAACTAATTTGGATGTAAATTAAAAAAAATAAAAAAAAAAAAATTAAAAAAAGATCCATGTGTGTGTATTTATCCAGCTCTTTACTATATATTTATACATCATATGTTATTATTTATTATTGTAAGACAGTACTTACCATGTATACCTGTATTATGGTTAAGTATGAATTTCACCTGGAATAAAGATTCACTTCAAGGCCAAGTTGCATCTTCAAATTTGTAGGCAAGAGTCAGTGTTTCTTTAAATCAGAGAACTTTATCTGTCAAACAAATTACAAATAAAATCACTTGTGAATTTTAGGGTAATATAAAAGCATGATAATGAAAATATTTTTTAATTAAAAAAAAATTTTTAACGTTTATTTATTTTTGAGACAGAGAGAGAGACAGAGCATCAATGGGGGAGGGTCAGAGAGAGGGAGACACAGAATCTGAAACAGGCTCCAGGCTCTGAGCTGTCAGCACAGAGTCCGACGTGGGGTCCGACTCATGGACCTTGAGATCATGACCTGAGCCGAAGTCGGCCGCTTAACCGACTGAGCCACCCAGGCGCCCCATGAAAATGTTTTTAAAAGTGTTTCCTATATGTATGGTTTTCCATAGTACACATGCAAAACCCCATTATATAGTTGAAAAAATTCCACTGAAAAAGACCTAAGAGGAAGATGACTGAACCGTGACAAAGCCTTATTTATGGCACGGTTATGTCATATGAAACTTCTGAATGTGATAGAATTTCCTTCGAAACAGAAGAGCAGCTACCCACCCCTCAGTATAAACCTTTTTTTTTTTTTAAACTCCCATTCCTTCCTCTCAAAGCATCAGAGTTCAACTCAGTGCTCTATTTCAAGAAGGATTGCTACATCTAATAAAATGGTTATATATGGGGCCTTGTTTTGCATCTTTTCAGTCATTAAGCAGTTGGGGTTGGTGACATAGGAAGGTGGGTAGGCAAACTGACAGGTAGATATGCTCTCAGAGGCAATTTGTAGAAAGGAAGAAAGGTCACATCACATTTTTTATTGTTTTGGTTTCTAAAAAAGAATACTGGTTTCCCGGGCGTCTGCACCCCAGCATTCAACTGAAACTGAGGCAATTATTTTAGGCAAAAGCATTGCCATTGGAAGCGTTCAGTTTTTCAAAGCAAAACAGGTATCTTGCACTATACCCTCAAGGCTTTGACTTCAGCTGTGTCAGCTGAGAGGATTCTGATTCCGAATATAAAAATCTGATTCCTAACGAGTTTGACACATGCTGCTTCAGAGTGAAGGAGCCTCCAAGTCTCATTCAGAGCTGCAGCCTGGCGGCAAGTTCATTTTTGTCTTCTAAGTTGTTTTTCTTTCACCCTTTTGCTGAACAGAAACCAGAAAATGACTCTGAGAGGAGCTGTGCACTGCAACAGATGTATTACACATAAATATACAGAAACATACAGAGAGCTCTGGGGAATAGAAGCTAGTGTTATCCACAAAATCTGTCAATTACATAAAATTCAATGCATAAAACAAAAGTAAATATTATACTGATCTTGCCAATCATTACAAATAAAAGAGCTTTACCCAAGTACTGACTATAAAACTTTTTGAGACTAGGAGAAAAAAAAATCTCCAAGAGTGAACTATTCCTGTATGACGCCAAAAGAAACAACAGAGAAATTTTTAAGTTGGTAACTTTTCTTTTCTCATGCACACACAGAGATATCGGATTTTTTTTTCCTCTTTATATGGAGTTGACTAATTGTTTCAATATCTCAGTGTAATGAGTGTGGTTACCTTCAAATGATCCTGGTTCTGTGTATCTTTCATTTTCCATAACTTCAGTTCAATTCCCTCCGTGACATCAACATCCTTGGATCACAATAATAGATATGTCTAATTATTCATATGTTACTTGTGCTTTACATTGAATGTCTCCCTCTCAAAGTTCGTATGTTGAAACTTTAATCCCCAATGTGACGGTGCTTTGAAGTGTGGCCTTTGTGAGGTGTTTAGGTCATAACCCTCAGAAATGGGATCAGTTCCCTCATAAAAGAGATCCCAGAGAGCTCCCTCATCCCTTGTGCCATGGAGGTCACAGGGAGATTGTTGCCAGTGAGGAAGTGGGCTCTCACCAGACCCTGAAGTTCCTTGCACCATGATCTGAGACTTCCCAGCCTCCAGAAGTGTGAGAAATGAATATTTGTTGTTCACAAGCCCTCCTGTTTGTGGTACTTTTGTTACAGCAGCCCGAATGCACTAAGACATTGTGAATACCAGTCAATATTTTATTTTCCCCAAGAATGTTGACTTTATGCCTAATGCAATGTTATCTAATGAGGACTCTGCCTCAGGTAAAGAAATTTTGCATTTCCACGTGTAGAAAAGGGAAGAGACCTTTCATGAGGTTAAGAAAATCTTTTTATTTATTTATTTATTTATTTATTTATTTATTTATTTATTTATTTTTTAATATATGAAATTTACTGTCAAATTGGTTTCCATACAACACCCAGTGCTCATCCCAAAAGGTGCCCTCCTCAATACCCATCACCCACCCTGCCCTCCCTCCCACCCCCCATCAACCCTCAGTTTGTTTTCAGTTTTTAACAGTCTCTTATGCTTTGGCTCTCTCCCACTCTAACCTCTTTTTTTTTTTTTCCCTTCCCCTCCCCCATGGGTTTCTGTTACGTTTCTCAGGATCCACATAAGAGTGAAACCATATGGTATCTGTCTTTCTCTGTATGGCTTATTTCACTTAGCATCACACTCTCCAGTTCCATCCACGTTGCTACAAAAGGCCATATTTCATTTTTTCTCATTGCCACGTAGTATTCCATTGTGTGTATAAACCACAATTTCTTTATCCATTCATCAGTTGATGGACATTTAGGCTCTTTCCATAATTTGGCTATTGTTGAGAGTGCTGCTATAAACATTGGGGTACAAGTGCCCCTATGCATCAGTACTCCTGTATCCCTTGGATAAATTCCTAGCAGTGCTATTGCTGGGTCATAGGGTAGGTCTATTTTTAATTTTCTGAGGAACCTCCACACTGCTTTCCAGAGCGGCTGCACCAATTTGCATTCCCACCAACAGTGCAAGAGGGTTCCCGTCTCTCCACATCCTCTCCAGCATCTATAGTCTCCTGATTTCTTCATTTTGGCCACTCTGACTGGCGTGAGGTGGTATCTGAGTGTGGTTTTGATTTGTATTTCCCTGATGAGGAGCGACGTTGAACATCTAAGAAAATCTTTTTAAAGGAACATAACTTATCTACTCTGACTATACTTAAAGTTCATCCCATTTCAATATTTGGCCTTTTAGTGGACTGTTTAAACCCAAGTTGCAATAAAAATAATTAAATTTTATTGTCTAAATATTTAAAATGATTTTAACCTACAAAAATAGTTTCAGTACACTGATTAAGCTTAAATTCTTTATTTAAGCTTATAAAATAAAATAGATGAATATATATGAATATAAATAAATATATATAAATGAATATATAATTATATATAAATATATATATAACTAAAATTGGGACTTATATATAAATGTTGTATTTATAAATGTGTGATCAATTAAAATACTAATTAATTCAAACATAGTGAAGACAGGGATTTTGTCATATTCTCTGTGCCTATCATCATGCAAAGCAACATAGGACTTATTTAAATTAATGATGGTGAGGCGCCTGGGTGGCTCAGTCGATTACACATCCGACTCTTGATATCAGTTCAGGTCACGGTCTCACAGTTTGTGGGTTCAAGCCCCACATTGAGCTCTGCACTGTCAGTGCAGAGCCTGCTTGGGATTCTCTGTCTCTCCCTCTCTCTCTCTGCCCCTCCCCTGATATCTCCCTCTCTCAAAATTAATAACCTTAAAAAAATTAAAAATATATATTAATTAATGATGGATTAAAATAAAGAAAAAATATCCACCAACCTTCTTTTTCTTTGACATGTGGGAAAAGTATTGCTAGGACAAGTAAAAAAAATTTAACGTAATTAATAGGCTTTTATTAATCTTTATAACAGTCCAATTTTGATGAAATTCCAATATTGTAAAATTCAATATTAAGAAAAACACCACTAGTAAAGACACAATTTCTTAAAAATGATAATTTTTTCATGTACAACTAAGCTGGATAGGAATAGCACACTAGTCTTTCTGAATTGACCGGACTTTTCGTGTAGGAAGTTGAAAATATACGTCACCAGTAAAATGCCTGGAGGTCTCCATGCAATGCAAGGAGAATACGCATATAACGGGGTCCCAGAATGAAAATATAGAGCTTTGTTCAATCAGCATGAATTACAACTTTGACTTGCATTTTGATCAAAATAAGCAAGAAGAATGGTGCAGGTGAGAAAGAAGGGGTAAAATTAATAATTTTCATTGAAGCAGTAAAACAATGATATGAAACTTGGTAATTACTCAATTCTGAGACCAGCACATTATTTATATTTTATAAGTATAAGATGCAAATTTTTGAAAAAGTATGCATTGTACGCACTTGAATTTCTTATACAGTCATAGATTTTGCTCGTCTGTATTTTCTTATTTCTATTTCATACTTCTTTGTATTTTACTTTTTGGGTCTTATTCCTATTTTATTAATACAGGAATATATTTTCCATTATGATTTATTGACCATTATACTGTATATTTTGTGATGCATAATTTCCTCACAGCAAGCAAACTCTTCCCTGAGTAGGTTTTGGCAACCTCCATCCCATCCCAGCTCCCATAAAACAAAATCAAAACAAAACCTAAGGACACAATAGGATTTAACAGAAATTAGGGGACAATGTTATCCACTCAAGCATTGTGGAGAATAAAGACATTGTGGGAAAAACTATAAGGCACCACATGCATTTACTCAGGAATCAGTAGCTGATAATTAAAACCTGATTCTTTGCTATTGGCTTTCAAAGGTCTGAATGATTGATTCCTTTATGTGACAATAATGCTAATACCACAGAAGAAACACCATGATCAAGGGGCTTTCTCTTTTACCTTCCTCTGCTGCCAGGAATAAAGAGGGGTATTACAGATGAAAGCCATAGCAGCCATGTAGATTTAATAAAATGTCATTGTCATAAATGGCAATGTCACCTAAAGAAAGATGTTTCTCTTAAGGGAATATCTGACAGAAATGTGGATGACTATCATCTTTAAATCTCTAATGGGTGTTTTAAAATTAGTCCTTGTTTACTGCAAGGGTAATATGATGGTTAATTTTATGTGTCAACTTGACTGGGCAGCAGGATGACAAGATATTAAGTCAACTATTCTGAGTGTTTCTGTGAGGATGTTTTTGGATGAGATTAACATGTGAAAAAAAACTTTTTTAACGTTTATTTATTTTTGAGAGAGAGACAGAGGGTGAATCGGGGAAGGGAAGAGAGAGAGGGAGACACAGAGTCTGAAGCAGGCTCCAGGCTCTGTGCTGTTAGCAAAGAGCCGGATGTGGGGCTCAAACTCACAGACCATAAGATCATGACCTGAGCCAAAGTCAGATGCTCAACTGACTGAGCCACCCAGGTGCCCTGGATGAGATTAATATTTAAATGGATTGACTGAGTAAAGCAGATAGCTCTCCCAACGTGGGTGGCCTTACCCAATCAGCTGAAGGCCTCAATAGAAGAAAAAGGCCAACGTTCCCTAGAGTGACAGAGTTCTTCCTGCCTGACTGCCTTCAGACTGAAACACCTGCTCTTCCGGGATATTGAGTCTGCCAGTCTTTGGAACAGAACCATACCATTAGCTCTCCTGGTTCTTGGACTTTGGATTTGGATTAGAACGACACCATCATCTCCCCTGGGTCTCCAGCTTGCTGACTTCCCTGAAGACACAGAGCTTTATCAACCCACGTATTTGTACTAGGCAATTTCTTAAAATAAATTTCCTTTCATATATTTGTGTGGTGTGTGTGTGTGTGTGTGTGTGTGCATACATCCTATTTGTTTCTCTGGAGAAACCTCATATAGCTAATATGAAATACTTTCTATATTTTAATTTTAGCTTCAAAAGTCTACCTCTAGAAAAAGAAATTGCTGAATGTAGCATATTAATTAACCACTATGTTAAGTAGATAAAAGCTAAAGTATAATTGATATTTATCAGAATTAATGATACATTTACCTAACTGGCACTTCAATTATCTTTTTTTTTTTTTTTTTTTTTTTTTTTTTTGCTCAGCAGCTCCTTAATCATTACCATATTTTTGTTTACCAAGAGGCTGTCAGAGCATTAGTAGTGTGGATATTTCAAAATATAACTACTTTGGGAAAAGACATTTTCTTAAGTAAAACATCCATTAGCCCCTGAGCTGCCTGAGCTCCTTCCTCAAGTCCAAAAATGAAAAGACCAGAGCTTTCCACTGAGAGCACTCCTCAGGGAGTATCTGCAACAGCCCATTGAGGTAAATAAATAAATGGATAGAAGTTATGTTTCTTTTTTATTTAATCTAAAAGTTAAAAACAAAACAGAAAAAAACCCTTACTGATATTTAGTAGACAGGTTGCTCCTGTGTCTTTCACTGGGTCCATATCTCACATATTACACGTCATGTGGGTGATGTGAAGTATCAAGAAGGAGGGGTAGAAGTTTTAGAGGAGGGAGGGCTTGACAGTAGCACCTCTGTGTTTCAGTCCCTTCGTTTGTAATTTATTGAGGGTTACCCATGCCTGGTTCAGTGGGTTCAGACAATAGGCTGTTGAGTTTTAACTAAACTAACTCTCACAAACTAGAAAAATGACTACGAAAAGATTCCTTCAGAGAAACCATAGACTGAATATTTTGGAAAATACGAACATAAGTGAACAACAACAAAAAAAGTGATCTGATGCCAGGCACAACTCCAATACAAGTTCTTTTGGCACACAATAAGTCTAAAAAAGTAATAATGTATTGTATTTAGATATGATAAGTCCGTCACAACGTTAGAAGCTGCTGTAGAAACTAGTTTAAATATGGATTTATAACCACTGTTGTTAACAACGAATAAGACACTTAACAGTGTGCCTTGAAATACCAGTAAGTGATATTTAAAACTTACATATCTGTAAGTCATTTTAAAAATAATTCATATTTATTGAATCCTTTTTAAAATTCTATTTTTTGTGGTATCATCAAATGTGGATTATAATGAACTAATAAATCCACATATGTAAATATATGCTAATTTTTGCCTTTTTTTAGTAGACTTTTTATTTTGAAATAGAGATATTTTGTAGATTCACATGCAGTTGTAAGAAACAATACAAAGAGATCCCATAGATCTTAACCAACTTCTCCCCAATGATAAGATCTTGCAAATCTATAGTACAATATCACAACTTGGATATTGACATTGACACAGTCAAGATATAGAACATATCCATCACCACTGGGATCCCTCATGTTATCCCTTTTATTGCCAACCTCTTCTCTTCTCCATGAAGCCCCTCCTTAAACCCTGGAATCCACTCCTTTTTTTTTTTTTATCTCTATGGTTTTGTCATTTCAAGAATGTTTATGTGTATTCATGTGTTAGAGATTGGCTTTGTTTACTCACATTATTCTCTGAAGATTCATCTGGGAAACTGGGTATGTCAATAGTTTGTTCATTTCTCTGTCTTTTATCCCATAGTATGGATATGCTATGGTTATTTAACCAATATATGCTAATTTTAAGTGAATGGACCCACAGAGTTATAGTTAATTGAAAAGAGCGCTAACTTAGAAGTCAGTATAAAAGACTCTTTCATGGGTGACTATTAATTCTTTAAATCTTAGCTCAAATGTCAAAGCACATAAACTCAAAGGGTTTCTCTTGATCTATATTAAGGAATATTCTAATCACATCAATCTCTCTCAACTTATTTTTGTGTGTGTGTTATCTTACAGGTTTTATAAACTGAGGAAATCCTAAGAGACTATATACACATTTCTGTATGTGTATATTGGTTTACTCATCAGTTAAAAAAATGTTATTCTGGAATATGTCTAAGATAACTCTGGTTTAGAATTTAAAGTAATAAAATCTGATAGTTATTTTCAAGCATAGAGTTCCTTTAGTCACTTTCTACTCACTTTTTTCCAGACTTTTAGCACATCCCTTTAGCAGGGTGAACTTCCAGATGTCACATATCTATATAATATAAAAATGTACGTCTTGCACTTCCTGAATCTTTTACACATGCATGTACATTTATCTCCCTTTAAAATTTTTAGGTCCTTCATACAAGAAAAGTGGTAATAAAATACAACTTTGTGAAATAAAAAACTTCTAATAGTGAAATGAATATTAGATGAGCTCCTTCCTTATTTCCATCATTTGCATAATAAAGAATCACATCTGGTTTTCCATCCTCATTGTTTTCTTTCTCCTTTTTCTTTTCTTTTCTTTTTTTTTTCTTTCTTTTGTTTTTGAGAAAGAGAGAGAGCTAGCTTAAGCAGGACCCATGTCCAGCTAGGAACCCAACATGCAGCTCAATTTCAAGACAGTGAGATCATGACCTGAGCCAAAATCAAGAGACCAATGCTCAATTGACTGAGCCATCCTGAGGCACGCCATCCTCATTGTTTTTGGTGCAATAGCTGTCATCCCAAATGAATGAATCAGTCTTAACAACACCCTGGCTTTTCACAAAGAGTGTTCAATCTAACGAATGGGAATTAGAGAAGAAAACCAAATGATTTTACTAAACTCATCAAATCCTATTATATTTCAAATTAACCTACAGGCTACAAAAAAAGGTCAATTTGGATCTACCAATTTCATTAATCTACCATAAATATTATAATGTATATGTATCATAGACATTATGACTCAACAAAATGATGGAAAAAAAACTCAAGTAATTGTACTCCTTGAATCCTGTAACAACAGATTTAAAATAAATATTAGGATATAAGGCTCATGTATCGATGTCATTAAGATATGTTTAAAGACTGTTTTTTTTTTTTTTTTCATCTTCTTATCTCAAGATAAAGTGGTTCCTTTCCTTAGACTTTACTATTCTGGATAATCATTACTGCTGTTGGCAGAGTAATAATAAACTACTTGATTTATTCTTATATTTATACCAATATCACATGTTTTAAAGCACACATTTTGTGTGGGCATATATTAATATGTTTGCCTATTAATCGAAAGGATAAATAAAATTGAATTGCAAACTAATCACAGTTTTGCTTTTTGTTATAAAAACAAAGAACTGAGTCTCCATCAGCTTCCTTGAATCTAAAAATATATAAATTTATTCTCTATCATGAATAAATGTGAAAAGATGTGTCTTTTTTATAGACACTGCTCAAAAAATTTGTACTGAGTTTAGAGACGGATAGAATTTTACTTATAATTATTTTAAAATTTAATTGAGCCATGCATGAAAGCCTTCTTTCCAAAATAACAAATGTGAAAATTAACCTTTACATCCATAATTGAAGGAGCTATGATTAGTAGAACACTGATAATAATCATTTGAGAAAATGATTTCCAAGCAATTGGAGTTTACCATATTTATATAAGCTCTAATATCAGATGGGTCCTTGTTTACATAACTTTATGACCTTATAGTCATATAGTCTTATAGCTAAATTACATAGCTAAACATTTATTTTATTATACCGTATCCTGGTATAATTTTAATCAATGCAAGTACAATTCTTCTGACTATATAAAAATCTACCTTATTTCATTACTGTGTCAAAAATCAGCACATGTAAACAAGCCATCATAATTGATTAACTCCCAAAACAGGAATATGACGTGTAGACTGAAAAGTGTTGAAATGTGTTTAATACAGTCATGCATCCCAATGTATCAACTAAGAATCCTGATACTTATGTTTTTCAAGATGAAATATGTCCTATAAAATAATTTAAAATACAAATATATACATAAATTAAACACACACATATACAAGACACATACACTCAAAGTAAAATTTGGTGATTATCTAGGGTCCATGTGTCAAAGATGTTAAATAAAAGGAAAAAAATGAGCAATAAATTTGAAAATCCATAAATAAATGGGGTAATAAAAGCCTTAATGAGTGAGTCCCTCTCAAAAATAAAATGTTAAGGGGCGCCTGGGTGGCTCAGTCAGTTGGGCGTCCGACTTCAGCTCGGATCATGATCTCACGGTTGGTGAGTTCGAGCCCCGCGTGGGGCTCTGTGCTGACAACTCGGAGCCTGGAGCCTGTTTCGGATTCTGTGTCTCCCTCTCTCTCTGCCCCTCCCCTGTTCATGCTCTGTCTCTCTCTGTCTCAATAAGAAATAAACGTTAAAAAAAATTAAAAAAAAAAATAAATGGTAAAAAAATTAAAAAAATAAAGTATAGAAAGTATAGAAAAGTATAGAAAATATTAATTATGATTATGAACTATGATTATCATTTATCACTAAACATATTAATTATTTATGGTCTCTATTAACAACCAATATTTGAGACCTATTCTTTATACATTTAGCTCCATGAAATATTGGCTCTATAAAAACGTGAGTTCTGCTTTCCTTATTAGTTTTATTATTTGTATTACTTACACAGTAAGCTACTATATATACAGTAATATAAGCTACTATATATACAGTAATATATACTCACATATATATTATATTACAACCATAGATACTTCAGATTTTTTAATGTAGTTCTATATTTATATTCATGGTATACTCACTATCAAAATTTTAGCTTCATTTTCTCATTCTATTCGAAAGTTACAAGCACATTGATCATGATCTCTGAGAACCAGACACCAAGATACTGTTAGGAATACAAGAGATGTATTGAGAGAAAAAATATTGAGAGATTTATTGAGAGGAAAAAAAAGGAGAGAGCCAGAAAAGGAGGGGTGACCAAGTCTGAATTCTTTGAAGGAGCAAGGGAAGGGAGGATTTCAAAGAAAACTTTTGGCTGCTGTCACACTGAGGGGGTTTTCTCAAGGCTATGTCATCATTTATAGGAACTCCATACTCACAGGAATGACCTGCCTTCTATCTATGCCAGTTTTTTATTTTGTTTTGTTTTGTTTTCTGAAGCAACAGTGAAAAGCACAGCTTCAGAGCTAATGTGCTAGCTAACGGTTTCTGCAGCACCTAAGGCTATCAGTTATGGTCCCTACAGCATAAGATCTAAGACACGACCATTGCCTTGACCACCACAATCCGCCCTACTTCTCTGCTCAGTGTTGAGATACAGCTCTAATAGTGGGCTTCTCTTCCTGACAGAAACCTTAGAAAATGCTCCCATACTTCCATTCTTTGGTCAGATGCTCTGCTGTGTGGGCATTCAAATGCAGCACTAGCTACTTCTTAATGGTGCATTTCAATGGCCACCACACACACAAATTTTCATAAACACACATATGCACACAGACCTACATATATATGCATACACACTTATTATAGACAGTTAATTTTTCATTCTTGAAGAATTATCTTTCTTCCTTGACAACAAGAAAACTTAACAGAATATGTATCAGAAATGAAAACTATGTACACAAGTTTCAAGGGATGCAGAAAGTGACCTTTGACTATTTTTTTTTTTTGGCTTTCATTCAAGAAAATATCTTTTATTCTAAACTTTCCATCATCCCTTTTCATGTGCATTCTTCCTTTTATATTTTTATCTTCTGTTTAATTGCTTTAATCTCTTTGGATTTTTTCTCTAATTTCTATAAAATAATCTCTTTTATATGGGTAAAGGTGGATATATATATATATATATATACACATACACATACATACACACATACACATAATGCATATCTAGATCTAGATATTAATATACTTAAATATATATTAATTATGTCAATATTTTGGTAGGCTATACCATCTTGATTTGCATTGTTTTTCTAACTAAAGATATGTTTTGAATCCTTTATGTTTGAGAAAAAAAAAAGCCAAACATTTATTTTTGATACTTTAGCCAAATCTTCACAGCATCCACCCCTGATTTCCTATCTGAAATAGGAAGTAAAAACGGGCAAAATTTCTAAATGTTGAGTAGTATAAGTTTTCAGCAAGAAAGGAAGGCTTAAATTTGGATTTTCAGTGGCCCTCTTCTTTGGGCCATCAGCAGCTTCGGTGTCCACACTTTTTGAAATCTCTTTTCTTGTTTTTAAATTTTGTTTCATTGTTAGAAATATCTCTTGGTAATAATTACAGAATTCATATACATATATGTGTGTGTGTGTATGCACATGTACATACACATTCAGTACTCAATATACTACATGTATATACATGTGTATACTCATGTATACTCATGTATACATACTCATACAGTGTATGTATATGTACATACACATACAGTACTCAATAAGTTACAGGAAATATCCAACACTTTATTAAAATAGGCTTTGTGTTGGGTGAGTTTGTCCAACCTTAGGCTATATAAGTATTCTTAGCATGTTTAAGGTGGGCTAGGCTAAGCTATGATGTTTGGTAGGTTAGGTGTATCAAATGCATTTTGACTTATGATGTTTCCAACATACAATGGGTTTGCTGGGATGTAACCCCAGTGGAAGTAGAGGAAGCTCTATAGTGTACCTGAAAGTGGATGGATATTAGCATGGTTTCTGCTTCTTTTCCCGAATGTCTGGGTAAGAACTATACATGGATTCCTAGAACCTTCTATGGTCTGTTTCCTTTGTGACTGATTTTAGAACAATATACTTATGGTTTCAATGTTTTTGTTTGTTTTTTACTTTGAAGTGAGGAGTGCTGCTATTTACTTTTCTTGCTTTAATTATCTTGTTCATTTACTTAGGTTTGGGACTAGCAGGGTACATTGTTGTATAGGTTAATATTTCATTATAAACTAGAACTCTTTATAGACCCCTAAATGTCATAAAATATAAGGAATTTTATTTCATGTTAAAAGTTTTACTTGCCATGTTAAGTAGTTTTCTTTAAGTAATTAGTTTAATTTAACAAAGCAATTATTTCAAGAAAATCACTAAAATTGCAATAATTTTAGATTTAAGTAGACCCAAGTGACTAGATTATTGAATAAGAACAGATTTATTTACTCAATTTATGAGCTTTAAAACTGAAAAGTTTTGCAGAATTGTTTTTTCATGAATTTTGCCATTAAGAATATGTGTTAAGAACAGTAATATAATGCCATCTACTTGTTACTTTGGAAAATGACTTGGTAAAACTTTGCCTTGAAAGTAATAATAGATGATAAATGTGTAATTGGCATAGCTATTATATAATAGGATAATACATTAAATGAAAAATGATTTATATTCCTTAGTATTTCTTTCTTCTTGAAATGTTCATGAATCCAGCATTTCCAGTGCTTATATAAATTTCTGAAAAATCTATGTCAGTTCTCATCTTCTGACAATGCAAATGCTTTGCAGTTTATGAAATTTTGTTCCATAATATTTGAGTGTTTTGCTTAAGGATACTGCTAGACTCAAATCTTCAAATTCAGTACTATGCAAAAATGTTTTTATAGGCTCATTCCTTTGTGCTTTATTGGCAAAAATAAATTAATAAAAACCCAAAACAATTAGAACTCTTTTAAAGAAAATGTTACTAATTAACTTATGGTTTAAGATAAATACAAATGGATTTGGCTTAAATTACACTAATTTATTTTTATTCTCCTGTTTTGCCATCACAGACAGCAATAAAAATGCCCTTCAAAAGTAAACAAAAAATAATAATAAAATAAAACAAGCAAACAAACAAAAATACTACATACCCTTCATTTGCTTCTTAAGTAAATACCAATATTTGCTAACATGAGGCAAACCCGTTGACGACTTTGGATAATATAATTTCTACCATCTGTTTTATGTTCTACATTTTTAGATAATAGGCTTATTTTCTGTGTCCAAAATCTCTGCTGCTTCAAATGTAGGCTTTTTTTTTCCTTTGTGTAACTCCTAATGCTCTCTAATTCTCTATATACTGTGTAACTTCTTAAGGAATGAATATGGAAGAAGTAAATAAGACCCAAAGAAAATAAAAATGAGAATTTTTAAAATGTGTACAATTTTTATGTGCAAACATGTTACCTAAAACCTAAAAATAAAAGCAGTGTAGTCTTCCTTAACCATGCTTAGAGTTATATATGGAGATTAGGGAGAGGGATACAACAGCATTTGAGAGATGCATGTGACCAAAATTTGTTGCTATGCAAAATGCGACTATCATTCAGATTCTATAAAGTTTTTGATAAGTAATATTTTACATGTTTTCTTGTGTGCTAACTCAAGTGTCACAAGCCACTTGTGAAGTAGGAATTATTATCTTCATGTCACATAAGCTTCAGAGAACTTTAAAGACCTGCAAATGGCCACTCAAGTGATAATTTACCATGTTAGAATGCCAACTACATAATTTTACACCAGGTGATGTAAAGCAGAAAAAGGGGACATTAGGATTGTTACCCATCAATGTAGTCAAGAATAAGTGATGAGAAGATCTAACTACTTTATATAAAGACCTAGGTCTATTGACATTATCCAAACACCTATTTGTCTAGAAAATTCTAGAATAAGAAGACAGAGCTCAAATTTCTAGAGACTGACTTGCCCAAAAGTAAATCTTAAAGACAAACAGAACTTGGACACAAAAAGCCAGCATGTGGGTCTGTTGATTCAAGGGCCCCCCAAAAGGCTGACAAGCAAAGGTCTTCAACATGGTCTTCATGTAATCTCACAATCATCAGAGGATGAAATTCTTATTTACTATCTAAAGGAAAGAGCAGAAACCTAAATGTAATTTTACTATAATAGAGAAACCTTGCTAGTCAACCATAGTCTCCCAGGGAGAGTTAATGCAGAGTCCACAAAATATTTTGAAAGCATGGAATCCAAGGACTGGTGGAGTTTTACAGATGGGTGGGTTGACATAATTTGTCTAGAATGAGAGTACTGTTGAGTGGTTGGCATTCATATGAAAGTCCATTTTTAATTGCTTGACTTTTAGAAGTAAGGAGCCCTCATTGATTGGTGGGCAAAAAGCGTGTTCACTGAGGTGAGGTATTGTTATTTATTGATTAAGCTGCTTTAAAAATGGTTCCAGTGGCTGTTATCATAAATATATAGCTTCCATTTATTAATTAGGCATGTTTAAACTGGTTCCAGGTCTATTTTTACCATGGCTACACAATAACTCATCTTTTCCTAGAAATGTGGGGATATTTTTTATCATATATATTTGTTGTTATTATTACTATTATTATTATTATTATTATTATTATTATTATTATTATTAATTTAGGTGCTCCATGAAATATATTATACCCGTATATTTTGAAATGCAAAATGTGTGGGGCTTTGGGTGGCTCATTCAGTTAAGTGTCCGACTCTTGATTTTGGCTCAGGTCATGATCTCATGATTAGTAAGTTCAAGTCCTGTGTCTGTCTCTGTGCTGACAGTGTGGACCCTACTTGGTATTCTCTCACCCTCTCTCTCTGCCTCTCCCCCACTCTTTTTCTGTTTCAAAATGAATAAAATTTAAAAAAAAAACAAGAAATGTGAAATGTGTACTCATCTGAGAATGATGGCAGTTGAGTTGACAGATTTCATTTAAATTAAGACTTATGTTTATCTATTTCATCTTAGCTTCTGAGGAGACAGTAGTCTATTTAAATCAGGTCATGAGTCTTTATTTTTTAAAAGAAAGTTTTTTTAACGTTTATTTATTTTTGAGACAGAGAGAGACAGAGCATGAACGGGGGAGGGTCAGAGAGAGGGAGACACAGAATCTGAAACAGGCTCCAGGCTCTGAGCTGTCAGCACAGAGCCTGACGCGGGGCTCGAACTCACAGACTGAGAGATCATGACCTGAGCCGAAGTCGGACGCTTAACCGACTGAGTCACCCAGGCGTCCCAGGTCATGAGTCTTTATAACATAGTTTTATTACTCTTAAGAATATTATAAGACTAAATTAATTAAATTTTATTTTTTCAAAGTTTCTAAAGAAGAAAAACCTTTCTTTTTTTGGTAAAGTCCATTAATTTGGAAATATAGATAATATGCACAAAAACTGTGAATACATATGCAATAAATGAATAAGGATTTTTTACTTAAATTAGCAATGTAAACAAGGTTATGCAAGTAATACTTACATTAGTTGACATCAAAGATCTTTCAAATATGGATTTTCATGTAAGCCATTAATTTAGCACTAATTTTTATTTTGGCAATTAATTCTACTTGGCACACTTCATTCACCTGGTTAGAGTTCCTCTTCATGGTAATAAAACACATTAGCAATATAGTGCAGTCTTTTAAAAATAAATTGATCTTCACCCAGAGAGTCTGAGTTAGCAGTTTTAGTGAACATACTTGAAGAAGTAACATAGAAAAAGTAATGTAGAATTGGTGTCAATAGGTCTTAATTCTAACCTCAGCCCTGGTACTAACTAGTACTTGACCTTTCTCAAACTAATTAATCTCTCTGGGCCCTCAGCTTTAGCTAGTATTATCATTAATTTCGCCAATAAAAAAAATAGGTCTCATTTTATATTTGTATGTGTGTATCTGCGCCTGCATACAAAACACTGGATAATTTTGATATACCACCATATTAGAATGCTCAGCTGATTCAGAATGGGAAAATATTCTTTCCATTTTATTCTGAGAGAATAAAAGCATTAATTGCAAAGGTCTTAGGTCAATAGGTAGAAGATCTGTGATAGTTGAGGACATTATTTAATATATGGAATGTGCTTATCACAATACCAGGCTCCAGAGGTGCTCAAGTAGTGGGAAATTTGATCTACAGAAAAACACACAAACTCTTTAGAAAGGTATTTTATAATCTGACTCCAAGCTGTATTTCCCATATCATCTCTCACCATTTTTTCTTTTTCACACTGTGTTGCAAATAAACAAATAACTCATGATTGCTCACTGGTTAACCATTCATCTCCATGCTTTAGTCATACAGGTCCCCCCCCCCCATAAAACAACCTTTATCTTCTTCTGTACTTGTCAAATTTAACTCATACTTTTCATGAGGTTCTCTCCTTTCCCTAAGTCAAAGTAACAGCATTTATCTCCTCCTGCCTGGTACTGGAATGATTTATAGCTATCTCATATAATTTTGATAAAGAGATATTAATAAATAGCACCATTTGTATATGACTTATATCCTGTATGTATCTAAACTTCTAATTATATATAAGTAGTTACAGTCATCAAATAATAAAGGCAGAAATATTTTCACATAATAATCAATTGGGGGGATTAACTTAATCTATGAATGTACGTTAATTGTCCACTTCTATGTCTTTGTGAGAAATATTCTTAATAAAAAAAAAAACAGCTTAGGAGAATCCACAGGGAGTAAGTGGCTATAAACTTAATTACACACAGGATTTGCTAATAGTAGAGGCAAATAACAAGTGATGCTGGAGAAGGGGATATGAAGTTCCAATTATTAGTCAGAATGATATTTTGTAGAGAAAAGTCAAAAGACAATCATTACTTTAAATTTTAAATACCATAGACTTATTGATCAAGTACAGGGGTAAGTTTCTACAGCTGAGATAATGAAAAAAGTTTAATGAATTCTTATGTGAATATACGGCATTTGCTAAAGGTGCGTTTTTTTTCCTCGCATAAATATTACCTTTAATCATTCCATACTAGGCCTGCAAAAGTTCTAGAAGATGATTCAATAATAATAATACTGTATTATATGTGGCATCAAAAAGACCTGGACTAAAGGCTGAAGTTTTATGTTTTATGTCCTCTTTCAAGATTTTCTAGTGATTTTTTGTTTTGACCTTATACTTATGTTGTTGATAGTGAATCCTCTGAGGAGACAAATGTACTTTTAGCAATTATTTAAAAACAAATAGGATCTCCCTTCTGGAAGACAAAAAAGCTTGGCAAATTTGAACTCCTCTTATGCATTTTGTGTCTCACAGATGTAAGTTCTATGTTAAAGAAGAAAGCAATATTAGCATGATTTCTCTGTAAGTTCAGGGTTAAATTCTCTCACATATAGGTTCTGTTCATTCCCTTCTTTTCCCTGGGACAGATTTGGTTGTAAGGCACCATGAAGTAGGAAGAGGTGCCTGACCCACAGTTATCCTCACTGGCATCCACTGAGGTCTACAGTTGTTGGGTTTATAGTCTTCCGGGTCAATCTCTGATCATCTGACCCCCTAGCCCTGTTACAGCAGCTAAAGCAGCTTCTAATTCTCTCTTTCTTGTCCAAAACTTTGGCAAACTTGTCTCTATTTGATTTCTGGTATTTGGGATCTCTCTCTCTCTCTCTTTTTTAATGTTTAAGTTTATTTATTTATTTTGAGAGAGACAGAGACAGCACGAGTGGGGGAAGGGCAGCTAGGGAGGGAGAAAGAGAATCCCAAGCAGGCTTCTCACTGTCAGCACAGAGCCTGATGTGGGGCTCGAACCCACAAAGCCATGAGATCATGACCTGAGATGAAATCAATAATCGGACACTTAACCAACTGAGCTCCTGGGGTTCCTAATCACAACCGTAAGACTGTTTTGGGAACATGGCATCTTTCCCTCACCAAAATCTAAAGCCCTTTCGAAGGCTTGGGATCTGGTTTCTGCATTTGACACTAGGTCTGTGGGTTTAGGTAAGATTGCTTTTTGGCCCATGCACCAGATGTCTCACATAGCCATTGCTTCTAGAAGACCAAGGAACCATTTAAACCCTGAGTTCAGCTTTAATTATTGTTGTTCTTCCAAAGCCAAGGACGTGCCTAATACTCTTAGCATAAAGTAGCTAAAACTGAGTCTTATTTCAGACACCTTCTTTCAGAATCTTTTTTGTGACACAGGGAGAGGATCTTCTCCCGTTCTCTGAGACACAAGCTATTCCATTTTATTTGTCTATTGCTCTCTTTCTTACTGCCTCTGTTTAAGCAGGATAAGAAATTACTTTCTCTGTAGAATACTGCATGGTGGGCCAAAGTAGAAAAAAATCTCAAGAAAAACATTTCATTCTGACCTATATTCTGCTATGCTGAAATTATGTCAGAATCTCGTCTTAAGAATGCACAAAAGACATTTTCTATAATACTTTTGTCAATTACATTTTTCTTCAACTTCCAGAATTTGGTAACTGAAAAAGTGAATTTCTCTTTCTTTTTTACTTGTAATATCAATCCTTTCCTCAACCAGCTGCCTCTCTATATGAGATTAAACTTCAAACAGCACAAGTTGCAGATTTCCCACTCCAGCTGAAACCTCAGAACCTGGAAAATGTCCAGATTGATTATTCCCTGCAATGGACTGAAGGTTTATGCCTCACCCAACCCCCATTTATATGTTGAAACCCTAATCCAAATAGGATGATATTTGGAGGTGGGTCTTGAGAGGGTAACTAGCTCATGTGGGTGTAGCTCTCATGAATGAAATTAATGTCTTTATAAGATGTCAGAGAGCTGGCTAGCTTTCTTTCCACCAATTTAAGATACAAAAAGCCAGCACTCTACAACCCAGAAGAGGGTTCTCACCAGAACCTAATCACGCTGGCACAATGATCTCAGATTTCTAGTCTCCATAAATGTGAGACATAAATTGCTATGGTCGATAATCCACCCAGATTATGATATTTTGTTATAGCAATCCAGAGTAAGATACCCCTTTACTTTCATAAGTAAGTACTTTCATAAGTAAGCCTTTCAAAAAAAGTCTGTTTGTAAGTAATTTTTCTACTTGTTAGTTTGTTTTACCACAAACTGAGACAGAATATTAGAAGAATAATAACAATATAATAACAATAATGACAAAGTGGCAAAATGTTAATTCACTGAGGAGCCATAAGGTGTTATGAGTGAACTTGTCTCTGACCATTTTATAACTATGGTATTAGCTAAGAACACGGCTTCTTATACATTGTTTTGAAAGTGGATAAGTACAGCTTTTGCAGACAAACATTTAGCTCTTTTTAGCTGTGTGATATTGAACAAATAATTATACTTAGTCTCAGTTTCCATATCTATAAAACTGTAGTATAAAAACTACAGTTTTGGGTTTTTTGAACAATTTACTTAGAGAAGAAATGTAAAGTTCTAACCCAGGCACATGGTGGTACATAATAGATGGATTGTAGCTACTAATACTTATATACATATATTTATATAAGTATGCATATTTTACACATGTGTTTGCATATATATGTATGTGTGTGTATATATATATATTTACAATATATATAAATATATATACTTACAATATATAAATATATATATATTTACAATATATAAATATATATATATATTTACAATACATATAAATATATATATATATATTTAAAATAATGTGCGTGAGAGAGAAGACAGAGGGGGGCGATGTTCCCTAATCTTACTGGGAACAGTCTTTGAGACTTGATAAAAACTAAGGAATTTTCCTTAAGAAAAATGTGCAAACCAAAATACCTATGTTTACAAGTCATAGATTCATACAAGCATTTTAATAACCCTCTGTATAACAAATCTACCCTCCTAGAAGTTTCAAAACTGTTTCTGAGGTCCGGGAGGCCACAGTGTTTGATGCAACCATGTAATTTCTTTCTTTTTTTTAGTCCGATTCATAACTAACAACTCATCCATACATTTATTCTTGAATCCTTGATGGTTAGCAAGACTTTTCAAATGACTACAAATTTGAGACTATAACATTTTTTTACTGATTTGCCCTTGAGACTACTGCAAGTATCCAGAGGAAAAGTCCAACAACCCCATCTTGATGCAGATTGGTTTTCTGTTGGAGGCTCCTGCACTGGTTCTGCCAGAGTCTAGGACAAGCAATAATGGCCATTGTATTGGCATTTTTTGTAAACAGTTTCATACTTGGGTCATTGGTTAGACTCTGCTCTCCCAGTTTGGACTTCTATATCTGAAATAATAGAACTTGAGACACTTGAAACTGTGGATCACCCCTACCATTCACTGCCTCTCTAATTTCGGGCTGAGTAGGAAGCCAATTTGAGAAGTAAACAGTTGAATGGGGCAATGGTTCACTGACAAAAAAAAAATTATGTCATGGACTCAGGAATATTGAGAAATATTGTTTTCAAAGCAGATTTTTAAAAAAATAATCCTGATTATTCTTTTTAATTTTGGTTGACTATTTAGTAAGTTTACCTAAATGTACTCTTTTAAAAAAGATTTTTTAAATACCCACTTGAGGATTAACTGTGACTAACATAAATAGAATTCTGAGGATATGTCTCTACTGACAAATTAAGTTCTAGAATAAGATTTAGATGTTCGAGTAATGGTTTTGCATTTTTAACAGTTTCTTCAAAGACAGGATTTCTACAATACTCAATCTTGGCACACCACCAAGAATAAAGAGGCTTGTTTCCTATAGCTATTGTTTGGAAAGTAGAGAGGGCATGAGTAACATATTAAGGATTCACTGAAGCACAACTTCAAACAACATAGATTGTTTGGGACCTGCTGAGAAACAACATCTCAGACAAATCAGCCTAGTGGGTGGCACTGAGAAGCCAAATAGTTGTTTCCAAGTGTTACCTTAAGAAAGAATACAAGGATAAGACGTCTCAAGCAACAACAGACCATGGCAATGAACCATGGGACACTCTTCATGAACACACAAAGGGTACAGAATAGTTGCTTCTGCATTGATATTTTCTTTAATAATATTTCCCTCAACATACACTGATATTTATGCACATACATCACTATCACATACATATAACAGTACATATAACCTACATTTTACCATGACGTGGAAAGAATAGTGAAAGAAGGGAGGCATTCATTCAAGAATTAGACCGGAAAACATCATTGTCTCACAAATATGGCTGGGGATTTCACTCCTCAGGGAAGTTCCTACTTCAAATCTATTTAAAGTACATATATGTTTGTTTGTTTTTATTTTTCCAAAAGTCTGTTATGAAAAGGAAGAGAATTTTCTCTTGAACTCCACTGTGAAGTAACTAGACTCTCATCTACCATGCAGAGGCCCAACCTTCAGTCTTCATTAACTCTGTATAATGGAGCATCTTTTGACTGTGACCTGAGTGTGGCAAAAGTCAAACATCTGACTAATGTGTTATATATTCTCAGAATATCATTCTCCCTTCTTTTTCTTTCTTCCCCATTTCTCTCTGACTTTGTTAATGTACAAACTCTGAGCCTGTTTGCTACATTTTTCTTCTCCATGATTTTGTGCGTTTTATTAATTTAACAGAAATCTACTCCATAGACTGATCATGTTACAAAGAGCACTTGTAACGTCTCCTCTACTAACATGTCCCTTAAGCACACATGAGTTCACCCTTACTTATCAACATAATAACCTCGTAGTAGTGGATCCCCACACTTATGGATTAACTTTTTATTCCATATCCTACATAGTGACCCAAATACAGAATAGACAAGAATATTTTTTCATTGACAGATCAATTATTTTTTAGAACAGATCCTAAAGTGTCATGAGAAGCCATCCTGACTCTTAGTAATCATGGAGGCCATGGAATTGACAATAGGAAAAACTCAAAATCTGCTAAAGAAAATTATCTACTTTTGGCCATCTGTGGTTGTTAGAAAATTTATTAAAAATTTTAAAATACTCAAATACAATTGTGACATCCCTTAATATCTAGAATCTCCAGTCATGAAGCAAATTGCTTTCTCTTAAATACACTCCATTGTCTATATCTATGGTGACCCTATCATTCCCCTATTATGCTAAATGAAATAGGTCAGGCAGATAAATACAAATACCATATGATTTCACTCATATGTGGAATTTAAGAAACAAAACAGATGAACATAGGAGAAGGGAAGACAAAATAAGATAAAAACAGAGAGGAGGTGAACCATAAGAGACTCTAAACTACAGAAAACAAACGGAGAGTTGCTGGAGGGGAAGTGGGTGGGGGGATGGATTAAATGGGTAATGGGTATTAAGGAGGACCCTTGTGTTGAACACTGGGTGTTGTATGTAAGTGATGGATCGCTAAATTCTATTCCTGAAACCAATATTATATTCTATGTTAACTAACTAGAAGATAGTAAAAATTTGAAAAAATAAAAATAAAAGGAAAAATAAACACCATTCATTAGTTCATAACCTACAGTGCAATAGCTAAATCAATGGTAATGACATTGACTTACCAAGAAATGATTCATACATTTTCTATATATTGTATTCATACAGAAAAAAATATGTATATGCATGTATATATGATATAAAATATATATTTAAAAAGTCATAAACGTATCCCATTCAAATGCATTCCTAGAACAGGATGAGTAATATTATAAAGTGTCTGCCAGTCTGAGTTAAAATTCTGGCACTAAAACTTACTCGGTCTGTAACTTTAAACATGTTGCTTAACTACCATTTGCTTCCTTTTTCCCATACATAAAGTGTGGATTAAGAGTAACAGCATACTGATTTGATGTGATGAGCTAAAGAGTCAGTACATATAAAAGTCTTAAGTGGATGCCCAACACAATACAATTGTAAATACATGCTTTTAAAATGATCATTTATATAAATAACCTCATTAAAATATCACCATAACTCTAGAAAGTAAAAGTGTTAAAATTTTACAAATAATGAAACTGAACCTCTAAGAGATCAATTATACTTGCCAAGTTACCCAGAGTTCCAGTGAAGATTGTAATTTAAACATTGTTTGGTCCAACTCCAAAACCCATACGCTTATCTAATACAAAATATTGTCTCACAATTAATATCACTATTGAATGCATAGGAAGAAAATATATGCACACAAATATAAACAGGTAAAAATAATTTATATTTATGTATGAAATAAACTATGGAGCAAGAAACATCTCTCTTTTTTTTTTAACATATAGACATCCAGTTGTTTCAGTACCACTGATTCAAAAGACATCCCTTTTCACATTGAATTTCCTTTTCAACTTGTCAAACATAAATTGCCCATGTATGTGTGAGTAAATATCTGGACTCCCCCATTCTGTTTCATTTATGTATATTTCTATGATTTAGCCAATACCACACTGCCTTGGTCATGTTACCTTAATAATAAATGTTAACATAAGACCGTGGATTCCACAAACTCTGTTCTTCTTTTCAAACTAATTTTGGCCATTCTAATTAAAAAAAATTTTTTTCAATGTAAATTTCAGATCCAGCTTACTGACTTCTACTAAATGCTCTGCTGGGATTTTGATTGGTATAACATTCAATATATATATCAACTTGGGGAAAATTGATACTTTAACATTTTTGAGTCTTTTAATTTATGAATACCATGTACTTCTCCATTTCTGTCTTCTTTGATGCATTTCAACAATCAGATCTTGTGTACAGATGTTGCATATGTTTGGTTACACTTGCATGTTTTCAGGGTAGTTGCAGTATTATAATATATGTGTATGTGTGTGTGTGTGTGTGTGTGTGTGTATATATATATATATATATATATATATATATATGTATATATAATTTTATTTCTAATTCCATTTTCATCAATAGAATTTACACACAGCTAAAGCAAACAATCCTAAAACTTGTATGGAACACAAAAGACCCAAAATCGCCAAAGCAATCTTGAAAAAGAAAAGAAAAGCTGAAGGCATCACAATTCTAGCCTTTAAGTTATATTAAAAAACTGTTGTGATCAAAACAGTATGGTACTGCCACAAAGATAGACACATAGATCAATAGAACAGAAGAGAAAACCCAGAAATGAACGCAAAACTTGTGGTCAATTAATCTTTGACAAAGCAGGAAAGAATATCCAATGGAAAAAAACAGTCTCTTCAACAAATGGTGTTGGGAAAAATGGACAGTAATATGCAAAATAATGAAGTTGGACCACTTTCTTATACCATACACAAAAATAAATTCAAAATGGATGAAAGACCTAAATGTGAAACAGAAAACCATCAAAATCCTAGAGGAGATCACTGGCAGTAACCTCTTTGGCCTTGGCCATAGCAACTTCTTACTAGACACACTGCCACAGGTAAGGGAACCAAAAGCAAGAATGAACTATTGAGATTTCATCAAGATAAAATGCTTCCGCACAGCAAAGAAAACAATGAACAATACTAAAAAGTAACTGATGGAATGAGAGATGATATTTGCAAATTACATAGCTAACATAGGGTTAGTATTCAAAATCTATAAAGAACTTATCAAAAACTTATCCAAAAAACAAATAATGGAGTGAAGAAATGGGAAGAAGACATGAATAGACATTTTCCAAAGAAGACATCCAGATGGCTAACAGACACATGAAAGGATGGTCAACATCACTCATCATCAGAGAATGCAAATCAAAACCATGATGAGATACCACCTCACATCTGTTAGAATGGCTAGAATTAACAACAAAGGATACAACAGGTGTTGGTGAGGATGTGGAGAAAGGGGAACCTTCTTACACTGTTGGTGGGAACATAAACTGGTGCAACCACTCTGGAAAATAGTATGAATATTCCTCAAAGAGTTCAAAGTAAAACTACCCTATGATCCAGGAATTTCACTTAGGTATTTACCCAAAGAATACAAAAATATTAATTCAAAGGGATACATGCACCCCAGTGTTTACAGCAGCACAGTCAATAGACAAATTATTGAAACAGCCCAAATGTCCACCGACTGATGAATGAATAAAGATGTCACACACACACACACACACACACACACACACACACACACACACACACAATACAATACAATACAATACAATATTGCTCAGCCATGAAAGAACAAAATCTTGCCATTTGTAATAACGGATGGAGCTAGAGAGCCTATTGCTAAGCTAAATCAGTCAATCATACAAAGACAAGTATTATATGATTTTACTTATATGTAGAATTTAAGAAACAAACCAAATGAGCGAAGTAAAAAAAAGAGAGAGAAGCAAACCAAGAAACACTCTAACCTACAGAGAACAAACTGATGGTTAGCAGAGGGGACATTGGTGCAGAGATGGGTTAAATAGGTGATGGGGATTAAGGAGTGCACTTGTGATGAGCACCATGTATTATATGGAATTGTTGAATCACTATAGAGTACACCTGAAACTAATATTACACTGTATGTTAACAAACTGGAATTTAACTAAAACCTTTAAAAAGTACCCATTTTCTCATTGCTATATGTAGAAATACAATGGAGTTTGGTATATAGAATTTGTCTCTCACAACATGCTAAACTAAATTACTAGTTCTAGTAGCTTTTTTTGTATACTCTTTGGTATTTTTAGTGTAGTCAGATATATTTTTATCAAATAAACCCAGTTTTGCCTCTTTATTTCCAATCTGTATGACTATTTGCATTTATTTGTTGATTTCTTTTTCTTTTTTTTTTCACTATTACAATAGCTAGCATGTGTTCCAGTTTGGGAAATTTCTATTGACCTTTTGTCAGGCTGGATCCTTAGCCATACCTATTCTGCTAATAAGCCTCTGAGGAATTTTTTAATTGGAAATAATTTGTATGCTATAGCTACCCATTTGTGTGTGTGTGTGTGTGTGTGTGTGTGTGTGTGTGTGTGTGTGTGTTGTGTATGCTGATAGAAACCATAAGAACTCTGGAGCAAAGGCAGAAGTCAGAGCAACATCTTCAAAATGTTCATTGAACTCCAGATCCCACAAGGCTACTCACTGAGGGCACATGCAGTGTGCTGGATTCCAGGAGAGACACTCTGAAATTAAAAAAAATTTCATTTAATGACCTACCTACCTACCTATCCTCCCCTCTGGAATGACAGACCTTATTTCTACTCTGGAACTTAAGCAGATCTTCTCCAAAGAAGGTTAAGTAGAAAGCTTTAACTTCACAACACTGGAATGTCACTGGAGTAGAAGATATCCTTAAGCATAACTATCAATAAATATCTCATATAAAAATACTGGCCATAAACATGGATGACTAAGCTAGAAAAAAGTCTGCCTTAAAATTAAATCTGCTTTACATTTAAACCTTAAATTAATAATTTATGGGCTGATTTACATTTTATAAAATATGAATAAATATTCTGCTAGAGTTTATAGTAGGTATTAAATGAAAACATGTTTAAGAACTGTTCTTCCAAGGGCACCTGGGTGGCTCAGTCAGTTAAACGGCTGACTCTTGATCTTGGTTCAAGTCATGATCTTGTGGTTTGTGAGTCCAAGCCCCACACTGGGCTCCACACTGACAGTGCAGGGATTCTCTCTCTCTCTCTCTCTCTCTCTCTCTCTCTCTCTCTCTCTCTCCTCCCCCCCCCTCTCTCTGCCCCTTCCCTGCTATGGTCTCTCTCTCTCTCTCTCTCTCTCTCTCTCTCTCTTAAAATAAATAAACTTAAAAAAAATAAATATTCTTCCAAAGTTGCAACCCATCTGAAAATTTTAGAGAATTTTCTTAAAACACTGAATGCAACTTTTTGGATTTGTAGTATATTCAGAATTTCCTCGTTCTTCACTGTTTACATCTGATTCAGTTCTGTAATGAAGGTTCAGCCTCATTCAACCAGGTAGAGAATGTCATGGCAATATTGTCTGTGGAATTTTTGAGGAACAATGTGTTAATAATCATTGCATGAATTATTTAAAACATGCATATAATCATATATGTATATACACATGCATGCATATACTCATATATGTACATACACATACATATATACATGAATGTATGAACATATATACCTATGTGTATTAAAAACAAGTTGTCTCACAAATTGTATACCCTATCATCAGTAAATAAAGAAGTTTAATTATAATAAAATGCTATATTTTGCCTAGGAGTACTCTCATACACTGGTGGTAGAAGTCAAAGTTCGTATAATATGTGTGTGGAAATTCCACAATATATCCTGGGATTTTTAAAGTCTTTAAAATCATGGGCTTTGAATCCACTTTTGGTAATTTGGACAAATAAAAAATGGAAATTGTAAGACAATGCACCCAAAGATGCTCACCTGAGCACTATAATATTGCTAAATAATGTTAAAATTGAAATTTCAGGGGCGCCTGGGTGGCTCAGTCGGTTGAGCGTCCGGCTTCGGCTCAGGTCATGATCTCGCAGTATGTGAGTTCGAGCCCCGCGTCGGGCTCTGGGCTGACAGCTCAGAGCCTGGAGCCTGTTTCAGATTCTGTGTCTCCCTCTCTCTCTGACCCTCCCCCGTTCATGCTCTGTCTCCCTCTGTCTCAAAAATAAATAAACGTTAAAAAAAATTTAAAAAAAAAAACCAAACAAAACAAAAAAAAAAAAAAGAAATTTCAATCAGGACACAAATATAAAATGCATATGAAATTCCAAATATAGTCACATTTTACAAAGGACATTTCCAGAAAACAGTTCCATGTTTCTTGAATCCCTCAGTTACATCATAGATTTAAAAAGAAAGCAGAAGAGAGAAAAGAGTAGAATATTTTGTAGATATTTCTTTAAAGAGAGTCAGAAGACTCTGATAAGGCCATGCCCCCATACTCCCCTTTACCTCACAGAATCTCAAAAGGGTAGATGAGAAACAAATTCTACCTTCTTCTCAAGCTTCATCAGGGTATTTTTCAATGCAATCACTCAGAGAGAGATCAAAATGCCCACACCCTGGGAAGATAGTTGGGCTAATGCCTGACATTCCCCCAAATTTTCAGATCTGGCAGAATGTAAGTGGTGTGTCAGGAGAGAAGGGTACTTTCAAAAATAATCAGGACAAGAAATGTTCATTAATTTTCCTTGAGCCAGAAGTGGCCTAGTGAGAGAAAAGTTGACCTCAAGCTCTTAAACATGCTACTCAAGGAAGTGACTGCTGGAAGATTTGGAGAATCCCACAACACAAGTCTACACAAAGTAGAAAGAAGACAAATAGGAGTTGAGGAAGGCTCTTGAGGGATGCGCTCTAGTAGAAAGTAAAGTGCCCATCCACATGACAGAATTAAAGGTTTACAATTGGCATCTCATAAGCACCTCTAAAATGAAGTTTTGCCATCTCCAGACCCAGTAAGCCTGAAGCCACAAAGTCAGACTGGAAGAGTTTCCTTTCCCTACTTCCACCTGCCACACAGAATCCTCCACTTCAGTCTTGTACACTTAGAGATAGCAAGCAGGGACAGAAGTGAATTGAGAAAAGAGAAGAAGCCACTCAGCATGAAGAAAATGCAGAATAATTCCTACCCTTGAATGTTGAATAACTTTGGACTTGATCCTTTTAAATATAAAATTGAGACAGAATTTGTGACATTAAAATATCAGAAGGGTGCCACTACCTAACTAAGTACAGGTAAGTCATAAACCGCCTCATAAACTTTCAACAAACAAGAGAACACAGACATTCATTGAAAAAAAATAACTCATCATTTTCTATACATAATCAAAACGATGGAGTATTTGTTCATTATATATGATTTAATTGTTTAAGCAATTACCATTTGTTAAACAATTAAATGTGACATTTATCAAAGACTACTGCTGCAATTATGACCTTCCTTGTTTTTATAATTAAGTACTCTGTGTGTGTGTGCGTGCGTGTGTGTGTGTGTGTGTGTGTGTGTGTATGTGTGTGTGTGTGTGTGTGTGTGGTGTGTAGGAATTAGAAGACCATGACAATAATTCACAACTGACACTATCTAAAGATAGGTCATTTTGGCACAGTTTTATCATTTCTAAAGCAGATTTAACTATATAATTTCTATAATTATAGTATCATGTAATTTCTACTTATGAATCAATTTCCTAAATATAACCACAATTTATTGTGTTCCTATCTTTGTGACTTTGAACCAAAAAATCCCTTTAATCCACTCAATGTTCTTACAACTTTAACGTCCTATTAGTTCATCTCATGTCAAGAAACTGATGATACTTTTTTCTTGGGTTCCTTAGAATTCTATCATTTCATACAAAAAAAAAATTATGCATGGAATCTCTGTCAGTTGTCATTTTTAAAGAATAAATGCATATTGAACCCTTCAAGGAGATAAGAATTTTAATAAAAAGCATTACTTCAAATGTATGCCATAAAAAGATTTAAAGGAGTGAAATACTCTAAAAGATTAGATTATTTCAGGTAAAGCTAACAGCCATGGCAGACAAAAATGCTGTTTAATTCATTTTGTAAGACTTTATCTTATAAATAGAAATATAACTCAAGGTGATCATTTGTTTTCGATGAATAACACAAAACTAACTTCATTCAAAGGAAGTTATACATGGCATGAGGACACAAAATGAAATTTAATGTACCACAGTTTTTTTCTAGGCTATAATCTATTGACCACTATAATAATTACAACTCAAGCCCAAAAACAGTGTTCTTAATCCCATTTTCACAGATAAGACTCAATATGTTGGCCAAGCTTACATTATTTTATGATATATCTATCAAAAATATTGATATATGATATAATAAAAATAAACTATTTTAATAATTAGATTTCAATAAAAGAGCTATGCTAATAAAAGTGTGATTTTCACTTTTAGAAATTTTCTTCCAGTATTAAGGACAGTATTTCCTAAATTTTCCAAATGGAAGATATGCATTGTTTTTCCCAGAAAAAAAAAAAAGCAGAATTCAGTGTGTGTGTGTGTGTGTGTGTGTGTGTGTGTGTGTGTGTGTGTGTGTTTAATTAAAAGGCTTATTGGGGCGCCTGGGTGGCTCAGTCGGTTAGGCGTCCGACTTCAGCTCAGGTCACGATCTCGTGGTCTGTGAGTTCGAGCCCCGCGTCGGGCTCTGGGCTGATGGCTCAGAGCCTGGAGCCTGCTTCCGATTCTGTGTCTCCCTCTCTCTCTGACCCTCCCCCATTCGTGCTCTGTCTCTCTCTGTCTCAAAAATTTAAAAAAAAAATTAAAAAAAATAAAAAATAAAAGGCTTATTGCATCTATGAAGTAACTGGGCTCGATAAGTAGTGATGAAGAAGGTCAAAATGATTCCTACAACTTGTGGACTATTGACAATTTTATTCTAGCCTTTCATATGTATAATTTAAACATCTTGTGGACTCCATAACCTCTAGTGAGAAGTTAGCTGTTAATCATCTCATTCTTCACTTTTAATCGAATGAATCACTTTCCTCTGACTTCTGTCAAGATTTTTCTCTCCAACCTAGGCTTTGAGCAATTTGACCATGAAATGTCTAGACACATTTTTCTTGTGATTTATATAACTTGGGGTTCATTTAGGTTCCTGGAGCTAAAATTCAATGATTGTCACTAAGTTTGTGAAATCTGTGGACATTATTTCATCGAATATTTTGTTTATTAATTTTCCTCTTCTCATTGGAGTATAATATAATTATGCCTATGTTGAACCAGTTGATTTATTTCTGATATCAAGTTGTTTTTTAATAATTTTTCTCTCTGTTGTCTGATGTAGATAATTTCTATGGATTTATGGTCAAATTTACTCATTCTTTGTTTCTGCCATCTTTAATATTTTGCATCTGTCTAGTGAATATTCAGTTTACTTACTGCACTTTTCATCTTTAGAGCTTTCCTTTCTGTCTTTTGTTTCCATTTTATCTTTTCACTCATTGGGATACTACTTTCCTTTAATTATGTGTGCATATTTCCATTAATTTTTTTAACATATTTATAATAGATTTGAACTCCTAAGTAAATTCACAATAACAACATTACAGAATGCATTCCTATTAACTATTTTTAGCCCTTTTTAATCCTCACATTTTTCTTTTTCTTTGTCTAGTAATTTTTGGTTAAAAAGTGGACATTGTAGATAATACTTTGTACCAACTTTAAATTGTTATATTCTTGTAAAATTTGTTAGATTTTTATTCTAGTAGATAATGAACTTGCCTGAACTCAAACTGAAAACTGTTTTTACCCTGTAATGTGGTATCCCTTCTCAGTTCTTTCAGATTCTAGTTGTTGCTTTTTTTTTTTTTTAGAATGAGAGTACAAAAGCATAAGTGGGGGAAGGGTCAGAGGGAGAAGGAGAGAGAGAACCTTAAAAGCAGCAGTCTTCACGTTCAGGCAGAACTTGATGCAGGGCTTGAACTCATGACCCTGAGATTGTGACTTGAGCTGAAATCAAGAGTTGGACGCTTAAAGGACTGAGCCACTCAGGCATCCCTGGTGCTTTTTTAAGCCTGGCTCTCAAAGAACTTCTCTGTGTCTACAAAGATAATTTGGAAGAATTTTTACTCAAAATTTTGGCCTCACATATCTGTGATTGTCTTTATTCTGAGCTTTCTCCTTTAAATGTCCACCTTCTTTACTGTCTTTGTGCTCTAACCTCTGACATCTCAAGGCAATAAAACTTTAGCTTTCTGCTCCTGAAGCTACTCATAGGTTCACAAATACACAGCCAACAAAGCAGAAAACTTGCAAAACTTTCACAGTACAGTTCCTTCTTTCAAGGGTATATTACTCTCTTGATTCTCTCACTTTGTGGAAAGCAAAACCCTGGGGTCTCTCCTAGGTATTCAGCTGTTAGAGATTAAGGAAACATTGGGGAGGTGTATGTACAAATTTGAGTCTTATCCTCTCAGTTGTTCAAAGGTACTCGTACATCTAGGGCTTTTGGTCTTAATTTCCAGCTATTCTTAAGCTCCTGAAATTTTTCCTCTGCCACACTGAGCTGTGCTATTGGGATTTTCTGGGGTGTCAGGCAAGACTGACACCAGCTGTAAATTCTACCCATTCCTTCTCCAATCTTTCAAAAGTTAACTACTCCCAAGCTTCTATCTACCTTATAACCCAGAAACTCACTGACTAAATATTTACTAAAGAAAAATAAAAGTATATCACTGACTAAATATTTACTAAAGAAAACTAAAAATATATCTTCACACACACACACACACACTCACACACACACACACACACACACACACTCACACATGAACAAGTAAGTTTGGACATTAAGGGTTTTTGTAGCAACAAACTAGAAACAACCAGAATATCTATTAACAAAAGAATGGATGAACAGTTTATGGTATGTCATACCTTAGAACACTACTAACAACATAAATAAAAAATAAATGATTAATACGTACAACAATGCATGGATTTCAAAGCACTATGTTAAGTGGAAAAGAGAGGACAAAAGAATACACTCTAACAGGAATTGCATTTCATTTAGGGGTAAAAAATGTTCTAAACTTAGACTCTGGTGATGTTTGAGAAACTCTATAAATATACTAAAAACATTGAACTGTACACTTTAAATGGTTAAATTGTATCTTATGTTAATTTTATTTCAATAAATCTGTTTAAAAAGAATATGGTCTATATTATTCCATTTTATGTTCTATTTAATGTACATATTTATATTTATGTGAGATATTCCATATGCCTTGGTTTATATCTTATTATACTTATAATCTAGAGATGTCAATGAACATAAAATTTTCCTTGATTATAAAACCAGTCTTGTTCCAGTCTTATGAAGAGAACATAAAAAAATTTTTAAACACTTGTAAAATTACTTCTTATTGATATCATTGTTAAATTATTCTTTGTATATCTCTGTGTATTAATTTTCAAAAATAGATGAAAGGCTGTGATTTGTGATGTTTTATTTATTTCTCCAACAAACAAACATGTACTGTTTAAAGTATTGAATAACTATGTGCAATAAATTTTATGATCATATTCTAAAAGTAAATGTGGAAAGCAAATCTTGTCACTGATTCCTACTTTCTTCACTATCTCCCTTCCCAAATTCTGTTTGTTTTGTTCTGCCATAATTGTCAGTCTGTCTTTTGTCCTATATGTCCTTCCTGTTTTTTTCTGACCTTTATTTGTCCACATTTTACTTTAGTAATGTACACAGCCATTATTGGCAGTGAGTAAGCATTATATATGTGTTTATTTTTTAATAAACCTGCATTCTCCCTCTGTAAGTTCTTCAATTATGTTCTCTCACAAATTAAATTTTATTAACTTTCTTTATTATAATAAACTGATTATATTTTTTGTGTTTACTTACAGCTTTGAAACATAATCTTTTCTTCCAATCTGTCTGAGTAATCAAGCAACAGTAGCAACAATTGCTTACCAAACTTGCCAACTTTGAGGTAAAAATCTCTAAAAACCTCTTGCCTCACAGATATCCAAAATATAAATAAAGATATACACATTTTCACATCTGTGATACAATCCACATTTCAAAGCCTCATCAAGACACTAATCTATCCTTTTTAGAATTCCAGACATAGTATACTGATAGTGAACTAGGTACTCCTTTCAATTCTGAGAATACATAATGCTAGGCTATTGAGCAAGGCATTTAATAGAACTTTCACCTCTCTAATAACTTCAGGTTGCAGGTCTAATAAATCACCATAATAGCTTACTTGACAAAGTCCAAATCAGTTCAATGTAACATAGCATATTTTAGTCACCAAGCAATCATCAGGGGTGAACTGTAATAAAGACTCTCAAATCATTTGTGATGTTTGACTACAAGCCACTTTTATATTTCACACCTCTCTCTTGACCTTCTGCTTCACATATGGAGAAGATCATAAGAAATCCTGGATGTTCCTTCCTTTGGCACTAGTTAGAAGTGTAAATCATGCATAGGAACCCTCACCTGGGCCCACCACTAACTTCCTTTAAAAATACCCAACCAATTTCCTTTCCTTGTGTTCTCAAGACATTTCTGTATCTGCATGGGAGCTATCCTGCTCTCTCTAGAAAGCCTCATTATAAGAGTAATAAGTCCATTCACACCCTCCTAATATGTGTGTGGCATTATCAATCTCAACATCCAAATCAGGTACAGTTGGGAGGTATATCCTGCCTCCACAGAATGACCACATTTCTACTTTTATTTAGAATTACTTCATACTAAGAAAGGATAATCTATCTCAATTTAGAAAGCAAATATAGTTGTTTCTTACACTTAGAGCAGTGAAATTAGAGCCATTTTATTTTTCAGCCAAACATTTCAATGCACTTGCACTTAATTCAATGAACTCTACTCTCCACTTGGCAATTAAGCAAATTTAGGCAGCCTAGCAAAAAAGTAGGCAAGTACACTTTAGCAAAGATAGAGGGAGATAAGGCACAAAATCATACTGCAGTAATACTATTCACGTTCTTTAATAAAATGTGTCGGACCTGTTATCTGTTGCCTTTATAATGCTGTGCAATACACCACACCTAAATTCAACAGCATAAAGCAGTAGCTGTCTTTGAAGTTCAATTTGTGCCAGTTTTGGCTTATTGTTCCTGCTCTAGTTCACACTTCTGCAGAGACCTAATGGATAGCCTGGGGATGAATGATATCTACTGGCTTCAGGTAGAATGAATTGGCCTTGCTACACATGAAATCTCATCTTCCAACACTTTTGCTTGGGTTTGCTCTCAGAGTAACTTAAAAGAGGGAGTTGCCGCAATCAGTGCCTCTTGAAGCCTGGGTCAGAACTAGCACATGACAAATTTCTATGCCTTTTGTTGTTGTTGTTAAAGCAAGGCACATTGCAATTCCACTATGTAAGAATGGGAAAACAGAATCTCTTTCTTGATGAGAGTATGTAAACAGCTCACATTGCAAGCAAGATTGTGGATACAGAGAGATAAAGATTCAAGGTCATTTTTGTTTTAAATCCCTCACATATATGTTGTATATAAAGATATAATCACTAGGGAAAATATTTAATGATAATTGTGCCTCTCTTTAGAACCTTGGAAAGAATGATGCATTCTCAAATCTGAAATAAAAACTGACATATGGAAAATGAACACATTCCCATTAACTGTCTCCTTAAAGAAACAAAATGACTTGTAGATGAGAATAAAACTTGACATTAACTAAATTTATAACATACACATATCTAAAATTAAAAAATTTGCCTTCAGAGGAAAGTATGGTACAGGAAAGAAAAAAAGAACACATAAATAAATAGGGCTGAATTAGCAGTTCATTCTGTGAAGTGGTAACTCTGACCCATTAATTTGAATCTGTCTAATGCTCCTAGGAGGCATATACATTAGTTTTTGAATGCCATAATTTATACTTCCTGCCAAATTTTGTCTTGTTCTGGCATCACAGTTCAGAAGTACTGCCAGATGGCCAAGCCAATATGGTACAGTATTACACTCTGCATGTTTCCATGTGATTTTCCAGCCAATCTCTGCTTTCTCAGTTGCCACAGTGTTATTCTGCTCAGGTGTTTGAATTTCCTCTCTAGGAAATCATTGATTTCCCTAGTGATTTTTAAACTACTAAGGTGTAATAATGGCTGAAAAACAACAAGTAACATGCTATTTCTCACCTCAGTACATTCTCACATGCTGTCTCCTTTGCTTGGAATACCTTACTTTCTCCTTTTATATCTGAATAATTCTAATTTGTATTTTAAAATTTAGCCCAAGCATCATTCCCAGCGGGAAAAATTTCTACAATTACATTAACATTCTAATCACATCTAGAATCTCAATTCTGTACTCCCTTAGCTCTCTGTTTATTGTAGCAAAAAACTGACTGTAATTGTTAGTTTACTTTGTGTCTCCTATATTATAATGAAAACTTCTTAAAGAAAAGACCCTGTGACAAAGTCAGTTTTTGGCATATATTTATTTAATAGAAAAGAGTTTCCTCAAAGTGTACCATTAATGATTATGGCATTCTGAGAGCTTCTGGTGAAGACTGAAAAACTGTTTGGAGATCAGGGCAGACATTGCTCCTCATTAAGCCAGGGGATTTCCATCAGCCATACTAAACTCTAAATTTTCTGACACTAAAAGATGCCTGATATCCAGTGAAGTCTGTTTAGAATATTGTCATTATACTGTATAATTTACTGAGTACAGAAAATAAAGAAGTAAAAACAAACTAAATAAAAACATTAAAAATTTTTACTTAATCATGTGAGTGAAACCAAAGCCAAGACCATTTAATATAACATTTCCAGTCAAACAAGTGTAATAAATCATCCTGGTATCATCTCTATACTATGCGACTAATCTGGATTTTCCAAAGAAGCAGATACTAATTAAAATGGTACAGAATTCAAAAAATATTTTAGCCTTTCCCTTGAATATTATGGCACTTTCTAGGTTCAAGATTTACATAAATCTGGTTTATTAAAAGAATAATAAGGCAACCTAAGGGTTTTCTGTTTCACCCAAATAATCAATGTTTTTTCATTTAAGAATATATATGTACATATATATTTATTTATAAAAAGTGTTTATTTCTAGCTATATATAGTTATTTTTGTCTAAATATATGTATGCTGTTATATGTATGTGTTTGTAACAAGTAAAGACAAAAATGTTTTTAAAAAGTATACCTTTAAAACTGTACGTAACTGTCAAATATCCTAATGAATTCAGATTGGTGTGGAAATATAAATCAACTTTGTAAATAGTTAGCTATCCAAAGCCATGCATGAGTTTATACAATATTGTAAAACAATAACTTTTAGGCTTTTTATTTTTTGCACAATTTATGATTTTGAAAAGACCAGTATATCTGTGGAAAATTTAATGCTGAATCTATAAATGCTTTCTTCAGTATAATATATTATAATCAGCATTAGCATGAAAAAATTATATCCTTTATTCTCTCTGTCTCTCTGATTGTCTATCCCTGTCTCTTTTTTCCTCAATTTAGAAAGCACAAGTTTATGTTATTTACTATTTCTAATGCTCTATGTGAAAAAAAAGAGTAAAAGAGAAGAAAGTAGAAACACTAAAGGGAAAATTTTTATTTTAATAGGTCTCTTGAGGCATAACTGACATAAAGTATACACATTTAAAATTGTACATATATACCCATTAAACCACATAAATGAAGGTGGTGGACATTTTAAACACTTTCAAATATTTCCTTATACCTATATGAGCTTTGTATAGTTTTATATAAATGGAATTGTATGGTATGTACTTTATATTGCTTGGATTATTTCACTCAGAATAATTATTTTAAGATTATTCCCCGTCATGGTATGCATCCACAGTGCATTGTTTTTTCTTATTCTACTCTGTGTATAAGTCACAATTTCTTCTCACATTCATCTGCTGCTAGCTTTTTACATCATTTCAAATATTTGACCATTACAAATAAAGCTTGCCATGAAAATTTTGGGCAAATAGTGTTATTTTTTTTTTTGAGTAATTAAAAATGTAAAGACAGGTCTTGTGTTAAACTTAAGTTTACCATTTTAAGAAACCATGAGGCTATTTTCCATAGTAGTTGTAACACTTTACATTCCTATCAGAAATATATAAGAGTTCTAGTTTCTCTAAATTTTTGTCAATGCTTGGTGGTGTCAGGCTTTTTAGTTTTAACTCTTTTAATAGTAGTCTACTGGCAAATTATTGTGGCTTTAATTTGTATTGTATTATATTGTGATAACAAAGGATACTAAGCACCTTTTTATGTTCTTATTTGTCATTGGTGTATTTTTTCCTTTCATTAAGTATATATTGAAACATTCTGCCTAACTGTGTGAGACAAGTTTTGTTTTGATTTGTGTTTCTATAATTGAGTTTAAAGAATTTTTTACATATTGTACAAGATACAGTTATTTATCAGAGATAGGCTTTGCAAATATTTTCTCCCAGTCTGGACTTATCTTTTTATTTTCTTAGTGCCTTACAAACAGCAAAATTTGTTTTCTTGCTTCAAATCATAATTTTAATAGTCTTTACTTTTTAATTTTTTTAAGTTTATTTATTTATTTATTTATTTATTTATTTATTTTGAGAGAGACAAAGACAGTGTGAGTGGGTGAGGGGCAGGGAGACAGGGACAGAGACAATCCTAAGCAGGTTTCGTGTTGTCAGCACAGAGCCCAACATGGGGCTCGAACTCACAAACCATAAGATCATGACCTGAGCTGAAACCAAGAGTCGGACACTAAACCAACTGAGCCACCAGGCAGCCTTAATCTTTACTTTTTACAAAATGTTTAGATTTACAGAAAAATTACAAAGATAATACAGAGAGTTCCTATAATAGTCCTCACCCAGTTTCTCCTATTTTTAACATTACACATTAGTATGGTATATTAGAGTTAATGAACCAATATAGATACAGTATTATCAAGTAAAGTACATATCTTATTTATATTTCCTTATTTTTTAATTAATGTCCTATTTCTTTTTTTAACATGTTAATTTATTTTTGAGATACAGAGAGCATAAGCAGGGAGAGGAAGAGAGAAAGGGAGACATAGAATCTGAAGCAGGGTCCAGGCTCTAAGCTGTCAGCACAGAGCCTGACCCAGGGCTCAAATCCACCAAATGTGAGATCATGACCTGAGCTGAAGTTGGACACTTAACCGACTGAGCCACCCAGGCACCCCATTGATGTCCTGTTTCTATTCTAACACTCCATCCAGGATACATTCATTGTATTTAGTTATCATGTCTCCTTCAGTGTCTGTATCTTGGCTGTGAGAGTTTCTCAGAGTTTCCTTATCTTTGACAACCTTGACAATTTTGAGGTGAAAACGCTAATTAAGTATTTTGTAGAACGTCCCTCAATTGGTGTTAATCTTATATTAACCTTAATCACCCGGTCCAGGAAATGAAGGAGACAATATTCCTGCTAACAAAGCAAGTAAAGGAGAATAAATAGGTCTACCTGCTGACACCTAATGTCAGGTAGGGGGTGTATGAGCCTCCCTAGGTCCCACTGTTGTGTTCTACTGCTGAAAGTAGATTGGCTTAGCTATTACTAGTGAGAATGAGTGGAGCATGGGTAGGTCCACTGATCCCTACTGGAATCTTTGTGCCATGAGTAGTCATTTACCACTAGAGAAATCCCTGCTGGGCTTCCCCTTCCTCTGTCTTTTGTCAAGAAAGAGAGGATTTTCCTTTTAATTAATTAATTTTCTATACCTTTTGGTGGTTCTTGATTACATGCCTCCTAAACCACAGTTCAGTATATAGGGAAGATAAAAATAAAGAAATACAACCCAGGCAAATCATCATGGTGACTTTCTTCCAATCCTGAAGTCCCTAGCCAGTCTACCTTCCTCTTTCCAACTTTCAGAATGACTTTATGAAAATCCTGTTCAATTATTTGCAGAAATTTAGTGGCATTTCAAGGGGAACAGCAAGTACAATTCAATCTATGACATCACATCCTAAAACCAGAAATCTTCCCTTCAATTTTGAAATATATTTTTGCTGACTATCAAGTCACAAATGGACAAATTTATTTTTTCCAGTACTTTAAAATGTTACAACATTTTCTTCTGTCTTGCTTTGCTTCTGATGAGAACTATGGTATTATCCTTATGTTCTTTTATACAAAGTAACTTGCTTCCTCTGACTGCTTTTACAATTTTATCTTTCTCAATGTCTTTTAACAATTTAATCATTATGTGTCTTGATACAGTTTTATACATGCTTCACGAGCTTGGGTATGTTGAAATAGTTCCATCTGTGGGTATTTATTTGTCATCAATTCGGAAATTTTCCAGTCATTATTTTTTCAAATAGTTTTTTGTTACCTCCTCTCTCTCATACACATCCAGGACTCACATTACAATATATTTAGCTACTTAATGTTGTACAACGGCTCAATGATGCACTTTCCATTTGTCTTATCTGTTTGGTATGCTTCATTTTAGATATGTTATATGGCTATATCTTCAAACTCACTAATTTTCTCCTCTTCAATTTTTAATCTAATTCTATCCAGTACAATTTTCATCCCAGACAGTATTGATTTCATTCTTAAAAGTTTGAGTCTTGCTTATGTCTTATATCTGTTTAACTTTTTTAATATATACACTTCAATAATAATAACTTTAAATATACTCATACCTATTATTCCTAATATCTGTGTAGTTCTGAGTCAATTTTGACTGATTGATTTTTCTTCCCATAGTAGGTTTTATTTTCCCATTGCTTTACAAACCTGGTAATTTTTTATTGAGTGAATACCCAGCATTGTGGGTTTACCTTCTTGAACTTTGTTCTGTGATACAGTCAAGTTATTTAAAACGGTTTAATCCTTTTGGGTCTTACCTTTAAGATTTGTTGGATGGAACCAGAGTAGTCTTAAGGGATAATTATTTTCCATCACTGAAGCAAAACTCTCTTCTGTACTCTATCCAGTGCCCTGTGAATTATGAGGTTTTTCCAATCTGGCCAATATCAACAGCACAATCCCTAGCCCTGTGTAAGTGTTGAGCAATGCATATTTTAATATTTGGGCTTGGAAGTTTTCTTACATCTATATTAGTTGGTAGTCAGATGAATACTCAAGGGGGATATTCTACAGACCTCTGGGGTTCTCTCTCTGCACAGTTATCTTCTCTCCAGTACTCTGTCTTTCAAACTCCATAGTCTCCTCAGACTTTCATCTCCAATTTCTTAACTCAAGGCATCTTCCAGGCTTTATGTAGGTTCTTCTTTCCTGAGACACAGCCCATAACTTCTCTAAAGGTAGTAAGATGGGAAAACCATAGGTCTCATCACATTTGTTTCCTGTGTTTCAGGGATCACTGTCCTTTGGAGAGGGAATTGAGGAAGTGAAAAGGGAGAACTCACATTAATAAAAATGGAATAATAATGAATTTAAAGTGAAACTCCCTCATTGTGCTTTGATATTTTTCTCCAACAAAGTTTAGTTGTACAGACACAGTTATAAAATAGGCAATGTAGATTTTGTAAAGTTGTGATTTTGCTGAGAATAAGAAACAAGAGAAATGTTCAGGTGTCAAGGATATATCAAGGGAATGATTACATATTAGCCACAAAAAACTTACATGTTTAAAAAGGGAAGTTAGAAAATCAAATTTTTGAGATATAGTCAAAATGTAATAGGATAAAATCATATATCCTGGTGTGACTACAGAGTATAAAACTCAAAGCATTAAAGAGAGTGGTTTGGACAGATAGGAGACAGAGTGACATAAAATTAGTGTTTAAGATAGAGGACAAAATGAATGGAGCATTAAGACAATGTGTTGGCAATAATGAATGTGAACCAAAAGTAATATTGTAAAGAAATGACAGGAATGCTCTAAGAGCTGGGAAATAACTGAAACAATGAGGATTGATGGGAATCTGATATACAGAAATTAGTTTTGGGAATTGTTAGGGAACAGGGAAGGGGAATTTCTAAAATTGGCAAGAGGATAAATAAGGATATTTACCCCCTCCCCAATTTCCACCCCAGACCTAGAGATGTGTATAAGTGCACGGGAGTAAATCACTTCAGAATTTTGCAGAGTAAGCACTGTCCTCAGGGAAAAAGAAAGTAAAATAAGTATTTGGAGAATCTACTGAGAATGTAAATGGTTTTACTGATAATGAACAGTGAGTCCCAGAGGACAAATAGACAGATTTTAGGAGTTGGAAAGGGCTGACAGTAGGAGACAAAACAGGAAATGCAGAGTATCTGTGAAAGACTGAGATACTGCATTGATCCTGTGGCAAATACCAACAGGAGAATCACAATCACAGCAGAGAGTCCATGTGGTTTGGAACAGAGCCATAATCTCTTCAGCAAGCGAATATACTCCTTTTGAGAAATAGCTGCTGACTTGCTACTATTGCCCTGGTAGAGACTATGTACCATGGGACACCAAGAGACTATGTTACTTGATCAACTGAATACAAAACAGGTGTTAAATGATTCACCTCAGGATAAATAGAGGCATACCTAAAGTGGCCCAAATTATGAGAATATTAACACCACAAGTGAATATCCCCTAAAAGCTCTTACTGGGAGAGGGCAATTTATAATATCCACAAGATTGCCTACTCTGTGGAAATCACCCTTTTGCCCAGCCAGTTGGGCATTTACTTAATGAATATATGAACAAAGAGGTCTTGGAGGCTATGCTTGGTTCATCTCCAAACATGTTACTGCTCCTTCCAAGTGTCCCAAATTCCAGCAGGAATGATAAATCAGGTGTCCTTGGGCTGGTACTATACCCAAGAGGGCATCAAGTTTATAGGAATATATCAATTCCATTATGGAGGATGCAGTGAAATTTCTTTACCAAAATTGTCGAGAATTTAATTTTTCTTTTCCTTGCTTGCTAAATTTTGTTTGTCCTAACACTTTTCTTAACTTAATTATTGCTTAGTGTGTTGCCATGGTTTAGTTATTAGAGAAGGCCAGTCTATTCTTCCATGACAAACCCCAAAATCTTTTTGGCTTATCACATTCAAGTTTATTTACTGCTTATGTCATAGTCCTGTTCAGTTTGTTTGACTCTCCTTAATGGCTATCCTTTATGCATAACCTCAGGGATCCATCATTCTTCCACCTTTAGGTCACTATAATCTTAAGCAAGTGGCCCTTAAACTTGCTGCAGAAAGGAAAAAGAGAGAAAACATTATTGACTGAGGAATTTAGTGGGTAGACCTAGAAGTAGTATATATTAACTTCTAGTATATCTTACTGGGCAGAATACAAACCTATGCCCAAACAATATTACAAAGAATATGGGGGAGAATAGTGTGTGGATACTTGCTAATGACATTTTGTTTTTATTTCGGACTAAACAATATCTCAAACTCTTTAATATATTTGGGAAAACTCTTACAAGATGAACTTTGGTGGGATACAGAATCCACCAAGACTACATAGTGCTTTTTCCCCACTCCCTGAGTCAATATAAGCCAATAATGAATTTTTAATCTGGAGGAAAAAAAAAACTAGAAAATTCACTAGATCAGTTTATTTTACTGCTATTTCACTCTGGTGTATCAAGCAAAAAATAATGATGCTTAGTTTCAAATACTTCTCCATATCAATATGAGAGTCTTATTTAATGAAAGGAGCCAATTGTGAAGATTTATAAATCTCCTGGGATATGATATTCATACAATGCAATGTTAAAATTCAGCAATAAAAATAGATAAAGTGACTTGATTTCTGGTACAGAATGTAAGGAGCTCAGAAGTAGTCACTCCTATCTTTTTAACAAGAAAAAGCTAAATAGACTGAAAATTAACAACTGTGAGATTCATCAGAGAATTGAAGCCACAGGGAAAATTTCTGCCCCAAACGTGGAAAGACAGATACAGAGAATCACACCTTACTGGAGCAGAAGCTCAGGAATAGAAACTTCTGTGGGAACTGGCATCACAACAGGAAAACTGAAACTGTAATTGAATTGTTGGAGGCTCAATATAGGTATCTTTGTGACTCAAAATCTCCACGGTGCCCAGTCCTAGGAAGGCCCACACATATTTTTTTAATTTTTACCTACAGGGGCTCTACTGGGTTCTCATAGTGAAGATCAGAGAAACCCTCCTCACTGGCAGGAGGCAGAAAGTAGCCATTCCGAAATATGCCCAGATCACCATGTTCCTCGTAGCAAGCCCTACCTTCAAGAGAAATTGTGTTACTAGAGCCTAACTGGAGTTTTTCCAGAGCCAAACTAACCTGGGGAAGGAAAATAAAAATTTCAGCTCCTTCTAGTCTTGCACCTGGGGAAACAGAAATACCTAACTTCAGTCCCTCTGGCCTTCCATGTAGAAGGGAACACTCTGGCCTGGGTTAACTTTCCTGTTTCATATAAGGGGGAAAACAAACAAACAAAACTGAGAAGCACATGTGAGGGTCACAACCCATGCACACTGGTTTACTAAAAGACTGAGACCTAATCATAAGATTATGGAACACGTCCCTTCTATCCACACCTTACAACTACAATAAAGATACAGACAGGGGGGAAAAAATAAGTGAGTTTGAAGAAATGTCAGTAGAAACTTCCAAAACTAAAATGCAGAGAAAAGGAATCAAAATTACAGAACAGAATACCCAAGAACTCTGAAGTAATTATGGGATACAACATATGTACAATGGGAATACTAGAAGGAAAAGAAAGGAGAAATTTGAAGCAATAATACTAATAATTTCCAAAGATGAACAACAGACACCAAGCCACAGATCCCCAAAATTCAGAGATTACCAAGCAGGCAAAATACCTACCAATCATCCCTAGAAATATCATATTCAAACTGCAGAAAATCAAAGACAAAAAAAATCTTGAAAGAAAACAAAGAGGGGAAATAAAAACCTTAGCAACACAGGAGCAACAATTAGAATTACACTGCCTTCTTTTTAGAAACCATGCAATCAAGAAAAAAAGTGGGGTGAAACATTTTAAGTACTAAAATAACAAAATCAACAACCCAAAATTCTGGATCCAGAAAAATTATTCTTCAAAAATGAAGGAGAAACAAAAGTTGACAAACAAACTTTGCAATGCAATGCATGCAATGTTAAAATTCAGCAATAAAAATAGATAAAGTGACTTGATTTCTGGTACAGAATGTAAGGAGCTCAGAAGTAGTCACTCCTATCTTCCAGAAAGGAAAGTTTTTTCCTTTCTGCAGCAATGTTTTGTTTGTTAGACAAACAAAAGTTGAGCACATTATTTTTTTGCCAGCACATGTACCAGTAATATCAGGAGAAATTCTTCTAAAAGAAGAAAAAATAATATAGGCAGAAATTTGGATCTACATAAAAGGAAAACTGTTGGAGAAGAAATAAATGAGGACAGAACAACACATTTTCTTTTTCTCATTTTTAATTGATCTAACAGATAACAGTTGTTTTTTTAGAATAATAACAGCAATGCAGTCAGTGACAACAGTGAAATGAATAGTAAAAATTCTTATAAGGAATGGGAGGGAGGAATTGAGGATTCTCTGTTATGAAGTACTTGCATTACCTATGAAGCGGTATATTATTATTTGAAAGGGGACGTGGGCTTGTTTTAAAAGCATATTGAGAACTCAAGATCACTCATTAAAAAGAAGTTTAAAGATTATACTTAATATGCTGAGGATAAAAGAATTATATGAAATGTTCAATTAAAACCAAAGAAGGCAAGAAAAAGGTAGAAAGGAAAGAAAGAAAAGATAGAGAGCAATAAAAAGGAAGAAAAAAAAAGAGGACATCTTCCAGTTATAGGTTAACATTGTTTTCTCATATACCAAAAATGATTCAATTATTTTCATATTAATATGGCAATTTCATTTGATATATTCTTACACTTAAAGCTTAATCATAAGTCTTTTGAATGCGTACATTTAGAACACTGAATGCAAGTGAAACCTGTATTAAGCTTCATTACCAATAATCATATACTTTAATGAATATAATTACCTATCAATACATATGTCTGCAAAGAAGTACACTTTAAAATATTTCTCTCACATTTCTTACTGTAATAGCATATTCATATAAGAAATAGCTAACTTGACAATGCTTCATCATATTGTGCTATCATTTATGAGTATATGTGTACTAAGCAGAATAATGGCCCCTCCAATATGTTTACTTCCTATTCCATGGAACGGAAGAATATGGTATCTTACATGGCAAAAGGGACTTCGCAGAGATGGTGAACTTAAGGATTTTGATATAGGGAGATGATCCTAGAGTATTCCTTCTCCCCACTCGGCCCAATATAATGACAAGCACCCCTGAAAGTGAGAGATGGAAGCAGAAGAGTCAGACTGTTAAGAGAAGGAAGAGTGACAATGAAAGCCGAAGTCAGAGTGAAGCAATGACTGGCATTCAAGATGGTGAAGGGGCCCCAAGTCAAGGAATACAGGTGGTCTATAGGAGTTGGAAAGGGCAAGGAAGATTCTTCTAGAACCTCCAGAAGAAACACAGTCCTGCCAACCCTTTCATTGTTAGCCTACTGAGACACATGTTGAACTTTTGACCTCCAAAACTACAAAATAATAAATTTATGGTGTTTTAAGCCACTACATTTGCGGTAATGTTTTTAGAGCAAAACATAGGATACTAATACTTTATATATGGAGATATATAGATATAGAAAGATATATCTATGAGGCAAATTCACTTTAGTATTAGGTGATATATCTGTGAGGTAAATTCATTTTAGTAGTAGGTACTAGAAAAGAGGTTACCTCACTTTATAAATTATATTAAGAACTACCTACATATTTATATTTGGACATTTCAATTTAGGTCCAGGAAACCATAAAAAAATACATACTCATCTTCAACTTCAATTCCATTATAATAATTTCCCAACATTGTCCCATTATTACATGACTTCTATTTACAATTCCATTTACTGTATCAGCAACTTAATAACTATATCACATTCTGTTACAGAAATAGGTAGTTGTGAGTATTAAAAAAGAGAGCTTAAAAGAATGGACAATAATATGTGATTGATTGAATACATATGGGTGAGGGTAAAGGAATAAAATTTGACAGAATTTGAGTGTAGATGATAACTTTAGGCTTTAAGGTTCACAGTTAAGCTTTACAGTTAGTACTTGGTATACAAAATTGCAGCTTTATTTCTCCATATCAGATTCAACTTAGCTCAAAATCTCTCATCTACATTGAAGCCGGGGGGGAAAGCCAAACATGGGAAATGAAGGTCACTTTCGGTCAAGTCAAGACTTAGGCTGAGACAAATTCATGGCTCTTCCTTGCCCCTTATTTCCTCCTTTTTCTGGGTTGTATGTGGGAAGAGAAGGGAGCCATTACTCATCTGGTCATCAGGGGAGTGGTTTCTGAACATGAAGTAAATATGACTAGCCTGAAATATTGGACTCATCTCCACGGAATCTGCAGTAATTTACCAGCCAGTGTGACTTGTAGTCCATTCTCAGTGTGCAGGACTGAGAGAGGAGCTCAGAGTCTGCACACTGGATCACTTGGCTCCATATTTTTTTTAATCTAGTTTCTTCTTTTGGATAACTATCCTACAGCGTTTACAGTTATATTTCATCCCATTCCACAGTTCCCCTCAGATAAGTGCAAGCTTACATGTTCCCCAATTCTTAGCTATTTTCCCTGGTGCTCCATAGGTGAAACATGAGGGTAAGAAACTTTTCAGAACCTCCCACACCCACAAAGAAATGATGGGAAAGGTGCTACTGCAGGTATGTGTGCAAAAGGTGCAGTCGCTTCTTTCTTTTGTGTCTGCCCAGAATAGTCTGGAGCTGCCAGGCAGGCTGGAAATATGCTATTTCATCATTCTCGTGCATCTTCCCTTTACCCAGTCTGTTTGTTTTGTTTTTATTTATTTATTTATTTATATTTATTTATTTATTTATTTATTTATTTATTTATTTATTTATTTTAACATCTATGATCTAAATTAGCCAGATTCTAGCTTCTGATTTATAAAGACAGCTTTTTGGAACTAAAGAATCACAAAACAAAACAAACAAGAAATTTTCCTCTCTCAATCAAATGCTTTTAAGAAAAATTACTTCAATTACATACTTATCAAAGGTGAATTTGAAACCCTAATTGATCCTGCTCTCTGAAGTCAAGACTACAACTGAATTAATTGGTAGAAAGCTAAGGAATAATTAGGAAATTATAAGGAAAAGTGAATAATAAGGAAAAGTGAAAACAGTGAAAATTAACACATAGTTAATATTTCAAGACCTGCATCTCAATACAGACAGAAATACAGACAGGGGATGTACTTCCTTGAGGAACAACATAAGTAGTTTGGACACATGCTCAGTATACTACTGGAGAATTCAGTCCTGTCCAGAATTTTGTTTTTACCATATCACTGTGCAATAGCACTGAGGCAAAGTCTCTGAGCTTTTTTGAATCTGGGCTTGTCTACCTGTTATCTGTGTAACTCTGTGCAAGAAAATTATCCTTTCTAAGCCCCAGTTTCTTCAACTTACTATGAGATAATATAGTACTTGCAAAATTGTTATAAGTGAGTATAAAATGAAATAATCTATATAAATATGCTAGTAAGAATATTAGCTATTGTTATCACCAATATTATTATTGGTATATTTAAAATCAAAAGAGCACTGTACAATTCTCAAAATGTGCATTACTCTCATACATGGATGCTTCTGTAAAATACTGCTGGATAAACCTTCTATATACTTTGTAGACAAGTTTCTTATCATTCTACTCGTTAGGGGTTCTCCCATGACCTTACTGCAGAAGTGATGCATATTGAATGAAAATGATCACAATGTACTAAGTACATAAGTATAGAAAAACATTACTTCTACCCTTTACAAGTTTTACATTCAAAAGCAATATGGTATCAATATTTATCAATATTCTTATTTTGGTTGAAATGAGTAAAATGTTTAGCTCTATGTAAAAACAGATTTCATTTCCACGAAAATGGATTCTTTCTCTCTAAAATCTTTGGATTATTTGACAAATCAGCCACAAAATTTAACACGATAGTAAATTCTGGAACATTTTTTAAAAATAAAAAGCTTTACTGAAAATGTTAATCGTGAATAAAATAGACCAAAGAAAGTTATATAATTTCTCAAAAGTTTCAGAGTAAAGTGACTCAGAATAAACGATTAAATATTTCATTTTCACCTTTTTAATATTTTTGATTTTATGTCGTTTTAATTTTTGTTCCACTTATTTTTCTCTACTGAAAAGAAAAAAATCAATACAGTGGGTTACATGAAGAAGAACAGTTATAGAAACAAAATTTTAGGAAGAGAAATTCCATTTTTATACAATCTGAGAAGCTATCGGTGAAAAGGGATTTTTTAAGAAGGCAGTTGAAAAAAGTAAATGATTAGAGAAGATATATACTATCTGCTCTATGCTTTAAAATGTGTATTTTTTTACAGTAGAAGACACAGCATTTAAATTTTATCACTGTATATCTTATTCCATTTTGAAAAACAAAAGTATGCCTTTATTAGAGTATTATGATATAGTAAAATATTTTAAGTCTGGAATTACTCACTAACATAATTTACTAATTTACATAATTTACTATTTTGTGCTCCATTTCTAATTCTAGATATATATTATGCTTAGAAGAGCTATGCTCCTGTTGTCATATCTAAAACTCAAACATAAATTTTCTACAAATAAATTAAGATTCTATTGGATACTTTGTAAATACTTATGCAACCCACATTGTATCATCTTTTGCCTCCATCTTTCCATGTGCAATCTCAACTTCCTGCCAGAACCTGCTGCAAATTTTTCCAAGTACATCCTTAGATGACTTCAATATACCCATTAAATATACTCAACATAAGAGGATCTTATGCTAACCTTGTTTTCTCCTCTTCTTCCACCTTGCCACCCCTCCCCTGCTGAGCCCTTCTACATGTACTAAGCACTATTACATCTATCGGTGTCTGAACTGAAACTACTATCTGCTCCTAAGCCTTTTTAGTAGTAGCAATCTCATTTTGCTGGGCTATGTTGCAACCAAGAGTGGCTGTGTGACTAGCCTTTGACCAAAGGGATGAAAGGAAAGCAGTAAGTACCCCCTCTAAGAAATGCCATAAAAAGATGCTTCTTAATGTGTTGCTTTCCCTTTTATACTATCAAGAGCACTCTCAGATACCCCACAAGATAGCAACATAAGCTATGCTCCATCATCTAAGGGCGAGTAGAGCAACAGGACACAAGAAGTCTAAGTCCTTGGATAACCACATGGAGCAAAATAGCTGTTCTACTAGCGTATCCACCAGATCAGACATTCATGTAAGGAAAATGTCTATCTTCTTTAAGATACAGTTAAAGTAGTAAAGCCAATGTCTTATACCATTTATACTTTTCAGGTATCCACTATCCCTGCCACCTCTAAATGGTCACTCCCCAACACTTCAGTAGGCCCTGATGGAACTGCCACATCTTCTGGGTGTTTGTGAACATCCCTGTACCTGTAGAGACGACCACCCATTCTGCTGAACACCACTCTTCATTCATGTATTTGCGTATGAATTTCCATGCTGACTGCCATTTGGGTGGGGTCACTGACGTACTAGAGCCCTCCATTTACTGAAGCCTGTCAGCAGTAAAATGAAGAGAATCTCATCCTTTATTTTATTATATTTGTGACACCATGGTTTATCAGTGAAGCAATGTTCTATTTATTATGTTTTTATAGCAATTTGCAATTAGATACTTTTATTCTCAGCCTTTTCTTTCCTTAGCATCCACAATTAATCTTTGGGAGGCAGAGCCAAATCTGAGGAAATCATGGTATAGTCATAATTACTTCTTAATTCTGGTGACTAATATTACTGATTCCATATGTCTATGGGAGGAGTTCTTTCTCCCAGAAGATATATCAATCTCCTATATAATCTTTGGTGGCTTCAACAGGACAGTCAAATACAGTAAGTATTATCTCAACAGAAAACTCAGGTGCTTTTTAAAGTCAAGTAAGGATTCCTACTAAGTAAGTAGTTTTGCTATATATACAGAATACTTTTTTAAACAGTAGGGCCTAATAATGGTAAACACTTGAGTCTCCCAACTAAATGACTCTCACTCCATAAGTGATATAACCTATCAGAGGGTTCTGCCAGCTGATACATATCTTATCCAAATGATGAACTCATGAATCAAGGACATACCACTGGGTGGCTTTGTGAACCCACTGGACACATTACAGATGAGTTTAGGCCAGGCCTACTTTATCTCCTGATCTCCAAATACTCTAAGTCCAACAAAGGACATGATGGCATACCAGAGCTCCTTATATCAGTGTCAGTTTAGACATTTTATTGTGCAGCCCTGAAAATATCTAGCTTAAACTCTCTGTTAATTTACATTAATATATGGCCACAGGCCCCGTGTTCAGAAAAGGGTCTGGAGAATAATGACTGTATATTCTTGTGGTGGCATTACAGGATATTTCCTTAAGGTGACCCAGTGTTCTGTTTAGTTAGCAGGCTCTGAGTCTATGAACTGAATTCAATCTAAAAAAAAGGTAAAGAATCACGATTGTTTCTTTGAGCTTAAGTAAGACTTCTACTCTTTACTTCTGCTCTTCCAGTCCTAGGATTTTTTTCTTCTTAAAGCTGTATAAAAAGTTTAGCATTCTACCTATCATGTCCCTAGAAAATGCCACATCTCTCTGTGGCCTTGACAGTCTTCAGGCCTTGCAATCTATTAATGTAACTATCTAAGATTCCTCCACCTAATTACTACCTTTACTGAAGTATCAGTAACACCATTGAAACTGGATGTCCTAGTCTGAGTGAAGTATCACCTATTAACTACAGCTTATAGAGGTCAAAGGACACTACTAAATATCTTATTGATGCCTTTGTCCACATCACTAGAGTATTTATTACCAAAGTGTTGAAAACAATTATAGAATTTAGCAAGATTGTAAGATATGAAAGCAATATATAAAATCCATGGCATTTATGCATAACAGAACGAAATATTTAAATAAATTTTGGAAAAATTAAACAACTAAACAAGTCTGAGGGTTGAAAACTAGAAAAGCTATTTTCAGCCCCATGTTCACTATAGCATTATTTAAAATAGGCAAGATATGGAAACAAAGTAAGTGTTCATTGATAGATGAATGGGTAATTAAATGTGAAATACACACACACATACACAGAGGAATATTATTCAGCCATAAAAAGAAGGGAATCTTGTCATTTGTGATGTACAGAGAAAGACAAACAGTGTATGACCTCATTTATATGAAGAATCTAAAAACAAAGCAAAACAACAATGATAAACACTGAACTCTTGGTCCCAGAGAACAAATGGGTGGTTTCCAAATGTGAAGGGAGGGGGGCAAAATGAAGGAGATCTAAAAGATATAAATTTCCGACTATAAAATAAATAAGCAACGGGGGTATAATATACAGTATGGTGACTATTATTGTTAATAACAGTGTATTTTATATTTGAAATTTACTAAAAGAGTGGAACTTAACAGTGCTAATCACAAAAAGATTAGCTATGGTGGTAGCTGCTAACTAGATTTATTGTGGTGATCATTTTGCAACATATATGAATATCTAATCATAAGGTTGCACATCTAAAACTAATATAATGTTATATGTCAATTATATCTCAGTTTAAAACTGCTCAACATCACTCATCATCAGGGAAATACAAATCAAAACCACAATGAGATATCACCTTAACCTGTCAGAATGGCTAACATTAACAACTCAGGCAACAACAGATGTTGGCGAGGATGTGGAGAAAGAGGATCTCTTTTGCACTGCTGGTGGCAATGCAAGCTGGTGCAGCCACTCTGGAAAACAGTATGGAGGTTCCTCAAAAAAACTAAAAATAGAACTACCCTAGGACCCAGCAATCCCACTATTAGGCATTTATCCACGGGATACAGGTGTGCTGTTTTGAAGGGACACGTGCACCCCCATGTTTATAGGAGCACTATCGACAATAGCCAAAGTATGGAAAGAGCCCAAATGTCCATCGATGGATGAATGGATAAAGAAGATTTGGTATGTATATACAATGGAGTATTACTTGGCAATCAAAAAGAATGAAATCTTGCCATTTGCAACTATGTGAATGGAACTGGAGTGAAATTAGTCAGAGAAAGACAAATATCATATGACTTCACTCATATGAGGACTTTAAGATATAAAACAGATGAACATAAGGGAAGGGAAACAAAAATAATATAAAAACAGGGAGGGGGACAAAACATAAGAGACTCTTAAGTATTGAGAACAACCTGAGGGCTACTGGAGGGGTTGTGGGATGGGGGCTGGGCTAAATGGGTAAGGAGCATTAAGGAATCTACTCCTGAAATCATTGCTTCACTATGTACTAGCTAATTTGGATGTAATTTTAAAAAATAAAAAATAAAGTTAAATTAAAAAAAATATACTACTAACTGGAAAAAATATATTACATTTAATTCTAAAAACACATATACACACAAAATGAAGATACCTTTCTGACATTTTTCAGTACCTACATATTTTTTTATTTAAAAAATTTTAATTTTTTTAATTTATTTTTGAGACAGAGAGAGACACAGCATGAGCAGGGGAGGGGCAGAGAGAGAGGGAGACACAGAAGCTGAAGCAGGCTCCAGGCTCTGAGCTGTCAGCACAGAGCCTGATGCGGTGCTCCAACTCACAGACTGTGAGATCATGACTTGAGCTGAAGTCAGATGCCCAACAGACTGAGCCACCCAGGAACCCTAGTTCCTATATTTTTTCTTCTTCTATTAATTTCCTTTCAAATGAGCTAACTGAATGACTAGACATTAGAAACCACTAAGTCACAAGTCAACAAATTTTTTTATATTAAAAATGAAAACCAAAAAAAGTATGATGGTAGTAGTGTTGACTGGATATGGGAAATTGATCCTCTCCTATAGCACCTGGGTAATTTGATACAATCAAATGAAAGGAAAGGAAATGCAAAAGTGCAAAATTCTCAACAAAATATAAGCAAACTGCAAACAACAATACATTTTTAAAAATATTCACCACAATGTGAGCTCAGAGGGAAGATGGCGGTGTAGGAGGACGCTGGGCTCACCGCGCGTCCTGCTATCACTTAGATTTCACCTACACCTGCCTAAAGAACCCAGAAAACCGCCAGAGGATTAGCAGAATGGAGTCTCCGGAGCCAAGCGCAGACGAGAGGCCCACGGAAGAGGGTAGGAAGGGCGGCGAGGCAGTGCACGCTCCACGGACTGGCGGGAGGGAGCCGGGGCGGAGGGGCGGCTCACCGGCCAAGCGGAGCCCCCAGTCGGGCTGGCAAAAGCGGAGGGGCCAGACTGACTGGGTTCCGACAGCAAGCGCGACTTAGCGTCTGGGAGGTCATAAGTTAACAGCTCTGCTCAGAAAGCGGGAAGGCTGGAGGACAAAGGGAGGGAGAGCTGCTGAGACCCCGGACGACAGAGCTCAGTTTGGTGGGGAACAAAGGCGCTCGCCAGCGCCATCTCCCCCGCCCATCCCCCAGCCAAAATCCCAAAGAGAACCAGTTCCTGCCAGGGAACTTGCTCACTCCGCGCAAACACCCACCTCTGTGCTTCTGCGGAGCCAAACCTCTGGCAGCGGATCTGACTCCCTCCCGCTGCCATAGGGCCCCTCCTGAAGTGGATCACCTAAGGAGAAGCCAGCTAAGCCTGCCCCTCCTGCCCCCGTGCACCTTGCCTACCCACCCCAGCTAATACGCCAGATCCCCAGCACCACAAGCCTGGCAGTGTGCAAGTAGCCCAGATGGGCCACGCCACCCCACAGTGAATCCCGCCCCTAGGAGAGGGGAAGAGAAGGCACACACCAGTCTGACTGTGGCCCCAGTGGTGGGCTGGGGGCAGACATCAGGTCGGACTGTGGCCCCGCCCACCAACTCCAGTTATACACCACAGCACAAGGGAAGTGCCCTGCGGGTCCTCACCACTCCAGGGACTATCCAAAATTACCAAACAGAAGAATTCCCTTCAGAAGAATCTCCAGGAAATAATAACAGCTAATGAACTGATCAAAAAGGATTTAAATAATATAACAGAAAGTGAATTTAGAATAATAGTCATAAAATTAATCGCTGGGCTGGAAAACAGTATAGAGGACAGCAGAGAATCTCTTGCTACAGAGATCAAGGGACTAAGGAACAGTCACAAGGAGCTGAAAAGCGCTTTAAACGAAATGCAAAACAAAATGGAAACGACGACAGCGCGGAATAAAGAGGCAGAGGAGAGAATAGGTGAACTAGAAGATAAAGTTATGGAAAAAGAGGAAGCTGAGAGAAAGAGAGATAAAAAAATCCAGGAGTATGAGGGGAAAATTAGAGAACTAAGTGATACACTAAAAAGAAATAATATACGCATAATTGGTATCCCAGAGGAGGAAGAGAGAGGGAAAGGTGCTGAAGGGGTACTTGAAGAAATTATTGCTGGGAACTTCCCTGAACTGGGGAAGGAAAAAGGCATTGAAATCCAAGAGGCACAGAGAACTCCCTTCAGACGTAACTTGAATCGATCTTCTGCACGACATATCATAGTCAAACTGGCAAAATACAAGGATAAAGAGAAAATTCTGAAAGCAGCAAGGGATAAACGTGCCCTCACATATAAAGGGAGACCTATAAGACTCGTGACTGATCTCTCTTTTGAAACTTGGCAGGCCAGAAAGGATTGGCACGATATCTTCAGTGTGCTAAACATAAAAAATATGCAGCCGAGAATCCCTTATCCAGCAAGTCTGTCATTTAGAATAGAAGGAGAGATAAAGGTCTTCCCAAACAAACAAAAACTGAAGGAATTTGTCACCACGAAACCAGCCCTACAAGAGATCCTAAGGGGGATCCTGTGAGACAAAGTACCAGAGACATCACTACAAGCATAAAACATACAGACATCAAATGACTCTAAACCCGTATCTTTCTATAATAACACTGAATGTAAATGGATTAAATGTGCCAACCAAAAGACATAGGCTATCAGAATGGATAAAAAAACAAGACCCATCTATTTGCTGTCTACAAGAGACTCATTTTAGATCTGAGGACACCTTTAGATTGAGAGTGAGGGGATGGAGAACTATTTATCATGCTACTGGAAGCCAAAAAAGCTGGAGTAGCCATACTTATATCAGAAACTCGACTTTAAATTAAAGGCTATAACAAGAGATGAAGAAGGGCATTATATAATAATTACAGGGTCTATCCATCAGGAAGAGCTAACAATTATAAATGTCTATGCGCCGAATACCGGAACCCCCATATATATAAAACAATTACTCATAAACATAAGCAACCTTATTGATAAGAATGTGGTAATTGCAGGGGACTTTAACACCCCACTTACAGAAATGGATAGATCATCTAGACACACAGTCAATAAAGAAACAAGGGCCCTGAATGATACATTGGATCAGACAGACTTGACAGATATATTTAGAACTCTGCATCCCAAAGCAACAGAATATACTTTCTTCTCAAGTGCACATGGAACATTCTCCAAGATAGATCATATACTGGGTCACAAAACAGCCCTTCATAAGTTTACAAGAATTGAAATTATACCATGCATACTTTCAGACCACAATGCTATGAAGCTTGAAATCAACCACAGGAAAAAGTCTGGAAAACCTCCAAAAGCATGGAGGTTAAAGAACACCCTACTAACGAATGAGTGGGTCAACCAGGCAATTAGAGAAGAAATTAAAAAATATATGGAAACAAACAAAAATGAAAATACAACAATCCAAACGCTTTGGGACGCAGCAAAGACAGTCCTGAGAGGAAAATACATTGCAATCCAGGCCTATCTCAAGAAACAAGAAAAATCCCAAACACAAAATCTAACAGCACACCTAAAGGAAATAGAAGCAGAACAGCAAAGGCAGCCTAAACCCAGCAGAAGAAGAGAAATAATAAAGATCAGAGCAGAAATAAACAATATAGAATCTAAAAAAACTGTAGAGCAGATCAATGAAACCAAGAGCTGTTTTTTTGAAAAAATGAACAAAATTGACAAACCTCTAGCCAGGTTTCTCAAAAAGAAAAGGGAGATGACCCAAATAGATAAAATCATGAATGAAAATGGAATTATTACAACCAATCCCTCAGAGATACAAACAATTATCAGGGAATACTATGAAAAATTATATGCCAACAAACTGGACAACCTGGAAGAAATGGACAAATTCCTAAACACCCACACTCTTCCAAAACTCAATCAGGAGGAAATAGCTTGAACAGACCCATAACCAGCGAAGAAATTGAATCGGTTATCAAAAATCTCCCAACAAATAAGAGTCCAGGACCAGATGGCTTCCCAGGGGAGTTCTACCAGACGTTTAAAGCAGAGATAATACCTATCCTTCTCAAGCTATTCCAAGAAATACACAGGGAAGGAAAACTTCCAGACTCATTCTATGAAGCCAGTATTACTTTGATTCCTAAACCAGACAGAGACCCAGTAAAAAAAAGAGAACTACAGGCCAATATCCCTGATGAATATGGATGCAAAAATTCTCAATAAGATACTAGCAAATCGAATTCAACGGCATACAAAAAGAATTATTCACCAAGATCAAGTGGGATTCATTCCTGCGATGTAGGGCTGGTTCAACATTCGAAAATCAATCAACGTGATACATCACATTAATAAAAAAAAAGAGAAGAACCATATGATCCTGTCAATCGATGCAGAAAAGGTCTTTGACAAAATCCAGCACCCTTTCTTAATAAAAACCCTTGAGAAAGTCGGGATAGAAGGAACATACTTAAAGATCATAAAAGCCATATATGAAAAGCCCACAGCTAACATCATCCTCAACGGGGAAAAACTGAGAGCTTTTTCCCTGAGATCAGGAACACGACAGGGATGCCCACTCTCACCGCGGTTGTTTAACATAGTGCTGGAAGTTCTAGCATCAGCAATCAGACAACAAAAGGAAATCAAAGGCATCCAAATTGGCAAAGATGAAGTCAAGCTTTCGCTTTTTGCAGATGACATGATATTATACATGGAAAATCTGATAGACTCCACCAAAAAGTCTGCTAGAACTGATACATGAATTCAGCAAAGTTGCAGGATACAAAATCAATGTACAGAAATCAGTTGCATTCTTATACACTAACAATGAAGCAACAGAAAGACAAATCAAGAAACTGATCCCATTCACAATTGCACCAAGAAGCATAAAATACCTAGGAATAAATCTAACCAAAGATGTAAAAGATCTGTATGCTGAAAACTATAGAAAGCTTATGAAGGTAACTGAAGAAGATATAAAGAAATGGAAAAACATTCCGTGCTCATGGATTGGAAGAATAAATATTGTCAAAATGTCAATACTACCCAAAGCTATCTACACATTCAATGCAATCCCAATCAAAATTGCACCAGCATTCTTCTCAAAACTAAAACAAGCAATCCTAAAATTCATATAGAACCACAAAAGTCCCCGAATAGCCAAAGTAATTTTGAAGAAGAAGAGCAAAGCAGGAGTCATCACAATCCCAGACTTTAGCCTCTACTACAAAGCTGTCATCACCAAGACAGCATGGTATTGGCACAAAAACAGACACATAGACCAATGGAATAGAATAGAAACCCCAGAACTAGACCCACAAACGTATGGCCAACTCATCTTTGACAAAGCAGGAAAGAACATCCAATGGAAAAAAGGCAGTCTCTTTAACAAATGGTGCTGGGAGAACTGGACAGCAACATGCAGAAGGTTGAAACTAGACCACTTTCTCACACCATTCACAAAAATAAACTCAAAATGGATAAAGGACCTGAATGTGAGACAGGAAACCATCAAAACCTTAGAGGAGAAAGCAGGAAAAGACCTCTCTGACCTCAGCCGTAGCAATCTCTTACTCGACACATCTCCAAAGGCAAGGGAATTAAAAGCAAAAGTGAATTACTGGGACCTTATGAAGATAAAAAGCTTCTGCACAGCAAAGGAAACAACCAACAAAACTAAAAGGCAACCAACGGAATGGGAAAAGATATTTGCAAATGACATATCGGACAAAGGGCTAGTATCCAAAATCTATAAAGAGCTCACCAAACTCCACACCCGAAAAACAAATAACCCAGTGAAGAAATGGGCAGAAAACATGAATAGACACTTCTCTAAAGAACATCCGGATGGCCAACAGGCACATGAAAAGATGTTCAACGTCGCTCCTTATCAGGGAAATACAAATCAAAACCACACTCAGATATCACCTCACGCCAGTCAGAGTGGCCAAAATGAACAAATCAGGAGACTATAGATGCTGGAGAGGATGTGGAGAAACGGGAACCCTCTTGCACTGTTGGTGGGAATGCAAATTGGTGCAGCCGCTCTGGAAAGCAGTGTGGAGGTTCCTCAGAAAATTAAAAATAGACCTACCCTATGACCCAGCAATAGCACTGCTAGGAATTTACCCAAGGGATACAGGAGTACTGATGCATAGGGGCACTTGTACTCCAATGTTTATAGCAGCACTCTCAACAATAGCCAAAGTATGGAAAGAGCCTAAATGTCCATCAACTGGTGAATGGATAAAGAAATTGTGGTTTATATACACAATGGAATACTACGTGGCAATGAGAAAGAACAAAATATGGCCTTTTGTAGCAACGTGGATGGAACTGGAGAGTGTGATGCTAAGTGAAATAAGCCATACAGAGAAAGACAGATACCATATGGTTTCACCCTTATGTGGATCCTGAGAAACTTAACAGAAACCCATGGGGGAGGGGAAGGAAAGAAAAAAAAGAGGTTAGAGTGGGAGAGAGCCAAAGCATAAGAGACTCTTAAAAACTGAGAACAAACTGAGGGTTGATGGGGGGTGGGAGGAGGGGAGGGTGGGGGATGGGTATTGAGGAGGGCACCTTTTGGGATGAGCACTGGGTGTTGTATGGAAACCAATTTGACAATAAATTTCATATATTAAAAATCAAAATAAAAAAAATAAAAAATAAAAAATATTCACCATGATCAGGTGGGGTTTATTCCTGGGATGTAAGAGTGGTTCAATATTCACAAATGAATCCACGCCATACTCCACATCAGTAAAACAATGAATAAAAATTATAAGATCATCTGAATAGATGCAGAAAAAGCATTTGATAAGATTCAACATCCATTCATGATAAGAACTCAACAAGTGGGGCTAGAGGGAACATACCTCAACATAATAAAGGCCATATATGAAAAGCCCACAGCTAAAATCATAATGATGAAAAACTGAGAGCTTTTCCATCTAAGGTCAGTTACAAGACGAGGATGTCGATTCTCGCCACATTTATTCAGCATAGTATTACAAGTCCCAACCACAGCGATGAGAGAAGAAAAATAAATAGCAGTTATCCATGTTGGTAAAGAAGTTAAACTGTTACTATTTGTAGATGATATGACACCATATATAGGAAATACTAAACATTCCACCAAAAAAAAGTACTAAAAGTAATCAATAAACTCAATAAAGTATCAGGATACAAAATTAATACCCAGAAGTTGATAGGGTTTCTATACACTAATAATGGAATCACAGAAAGAGAAATTTAAAAAACACCACCACTGGGTTGCCTGGGTGGCTCAGCTGGTTAAGTGTCCAACTTCAGCTCAGGTCATGATCTCACAGTTCATGAATTTAGGCCCCATGTTGGGCTCTGTGCTGACAGCTCAGAGATGGGAACCTGCTTTGGATTTTGTGTCTTCCTTCTCTCTCTTCTCTCTTCTCTCTTCTCTCTTCTCTCTTCTCTCTCTCTCTTTCTCTCTCTCTCTCTCTCTCTCTCTCTCTCTCTCAAAAATAACTAAACATTAAGAAAATAATAATAAAAAAGTAAAAATAAATGAAATAAAAATCAATACCATTTATAATTGGACCAAAGAGGATAAAATACCCAGAAATAAACTTAACCGAAGTGAAAGGTCTGTACTGTGAAAACTAAAAAAACACTGATGAAAGAAATTGAAAATTTGCACAAGCAAATGGAAATCCATTCCATGCTCATGGACTAAAAGACTTAATATTGTTAAAATGTCTATATTACCTAAAGCAATCTACAGATTCAATGCAATGTCTATCAAAATACCAACAGCATTTTTTGTAAAACTGGAACAAATAGTCCTAAAATTTGTGTGGAACCACAGAAAACCCCAAATAGACAAGGCAATACTGAAAAAGAAGAGCAAAGCTTGAAGCATCACAATCCCAGGTTTCAAATTACACTTTGTAGTAGTCAAAATAGTATGGTACTGGCGCGTGCACACACACACACACACACACACACACACACACACACACACACAAGACACATAGATCAATGGAACAGGATAGAGACCCAGAAATAAACCCACATTGGTCAATTAATCGATGACAAAGGAGGCATGAATACATAATGGAGAAAAGATGGCCTCTTTAATAAATAATGATAGGAAAACAGGACAGCTATGTGTAAAATAATTAAATTAGATTAGTTTCTAACACAACACAAAAAAATAAGCTCAAACTGGATTAAAGACCTAAATGTGAGACTTGGAACCATAAAAATTCTAGAAGAGAATACAGGCAATAATTTCTCTGACATCAGTCATGGCAAAATTTTTCTAGATATGTCTCATAAAACAAGAGACACAAGTGCAAAAATAAACTATTGGGACTACATCAAAATAAGCTTTTGTAAAGCAAAGGAAACCATCAACAAAACAAAAAGGCAACCTATTGAATGAGAGAAGATATTTGCAAATGATGTATCTGATAATAAATTAGTATCCAAAATATATAAAGAACTCATGTAAATCAACTCCAAAAAACCCCAAAGAATCTGATTTAAACATGGGCAGGGGACCTGAATAGACATTTTTTCCGAAGAGGATATACACATGGCCTATAGACACATGAAAATATGCTCAACATTACTAATCATCAGGGAGATGCAAATCAAAACCACAATGAGATATCACCCCATGTCTAGAGAATGGTTAAAATTAGGACAAGAAAAAACAAATGTTGGTGAAGATGTGGGGAAAAAGAAACCCTTGTGTACTATCGGTGGAATATAAATTGATGCAGCCACCATGGAAAACGGTATGGAAATTCTTAAAATTTTTTAAGGTAGAAATACAATATGATACAATAATTCTACTGGGTATTTACATAAGGAAAATGGAAATACTAATTTGAAGACTTATATGTACCCCTGTGTTTACTGCAACATTATTTACAATAGCCGACACATGGAGGCATCTAAGTGTTCATCAATAGATTAATGGATAAGAAAAGGTAATACACACACACACACACACACACACACACACACACACACACACACACTGGAATGTTATGCAGTCATAAAAGTGGATGAGATCTTGCAATCTGAGTCAACATGGATGGACCTAGAGGGTATTATCGCCAGTGAAATAATTCAGACTAAGATAAATGCCATATCATTCCACTCATAAATGGAATCTAGAAAGAATAATAAACAAAAAGTAGAATCAGAACTATAAATACAGAAAACAAACTAATGGTTGCCAGAGGGAAGGAAGGTAGGAGACTGGGTATAAAGGGTGAAGGGAAGAGGGAGATATAGACCTCCAGTTATGGAATGAATAAGCCACAGGAATAAAAAGCAGAGCATAACAGAAACAGTCAATGATATTATAATACAAATGTACCAATGTAATGAGACAGACGGTAGCTATACTTGTTGTGAATGTAGCATAATGTATAAGCCTGTCAATCACTAATTGTTACCATGTATGTTAACTAACCACAATTTAAATAAAAATTTGAAATAAAAAGTTGTACACCTGAAACTAATGTAACATTTTGTTTCAACTATTCTCAAATATTATAAATAAGTGAAATAAAAATAAAAATAAATGTTAGTTCTTCTTGCTATTTATTAATATCATTATTGTTATAATTATTACTTTATTGAAAAGAAAATATTAGATTATTTGAACCAACCAAGAAATAAATTATGATTGTGAGGTTGAGAACTATATTGTTGTGTATGTCAATTATACCTTAATTTAAAAAAGGAAGAAATACAGTTAAAAACATTGGTGAAACCTACAAAGCTTGAATTCAGTCCAAACAATTACTCTCAATGTAATACAAAACTGAATTTAATAGTAAAACTGTATGAGAAAATTTTTTGTGCATAATGTGAAGAATTGACAAGAAAAACAAGAGGGAAATTATAAAATGTTGACAACTAATAATTGGGAGAATTTTTATATATCGGTATCATTTAAAAAAGGAATAAACTTATGTTTTAAAATCATAGTATGGAGGAAAAACTTAAATATATAAAAGGCATTCATTTTAAGCATATAGTCTGATAATTTTAACAAAGTTGTACATCCACATAGCCACTGACACTTTCAAAATTTTGAACATTTCCATCACCCTGAAAGTTTCCCACGTGCCTTAACTCTAACGCCCAGAATATATGAAACAACCAATCTATTTCTATTACTTGATAGTAAATTTGCTTAAGATACAGTTTCATACAGTGCAATCATTCAGTCTAGACATGGGATGGAGTAATTTGATCTTGGTGTGTGACTTTTTTCACTAATATCTTGAGACACATACATATAGGTATTCATTTCATTTCATAACATGTGACAATTTATTTATTTACCTATTGGTGGCCATGTGGGTTGTTTACAGTTTTTGTCTATTTTATATAAAGCTATTATTAACAACTGCACACATGTCTTTGTGTAGAGAAAGATGTTCTCATTTGTCTTGTATAAATATGCAGAAATGGAATATTGGGTATTTGGACTACTAATGTAAAATTAATGGAATCCATTTTTTTATACAGAAACATTTCAGATGGCAGAAATTTAGATCCTAACATTATGGAATGTATACAGTAAAAAAATACCACTGTAATGTTAGGTAATTATCTATTGTCAGCTGGTATAAGTCTTGCTGACCCCAAAAATCTATGGCAATAGAGGATACAAAAAGTCATCTAATTAAATATTGATAAAGAGATGAATTTTTAATAAAGACAAGTGCTATCATTTTTGAAAAGAAATGTAATTATATTCTTATTTCAAAAAATTTCTTAATAGTTCCTGGAGGTATAGCAAGTAAATTTCTCAATATTTTGAAAGTGATAACAAGAAGATCAAAGTTCTAAACACAGCACAGAATATATGGACCCTATGAATAAATCTTTACACAAACACTGAGAGTGACAATATGTTTTAGTTATGCTTTAGGGCATACCTTATATATCATTTTAATGAAAAATACAAAATAAATGGTTATGTTTTTAAGTGCCCTGTATCTGCTGAGACTGATTCCATGACAGTTGATTTTATATTTTCTTACTAATTATCATAGAATTTAACAACACTTGCCTGATTTTTTACAAGTTATCTCACATTTATGTAGATTTCACATGTTTTCATTATGTTTCCAACACTTTGGACTTAGACATGCAAAATGAGTGAACTAGTAATTTGACAAATTCAACTGATACTTTTTTATTTTTCTGTTATTTGTATGGCCAGATACCAATAAATAGTAGCGGTTATGCCATAGTAAACAACATGAGATTTAATATAACCTGAACACAATTTTCATTTATTTAAAAAAGAAAAACTTCGCCCAAAATATGTAAGAACTCTTAAAATTCACCGATAAAAAAAAAACACACAGCCCAATTAAAAATGCACCAGATATTAGATATCTTCCCAAAGAAGATATGTATATGATGAATGGGTATAAGAAGAGATGCTCCATATATAGTTGAAGAAATGCAAATTAAAGCAACAATAAGAAACCACTAAACACCTATTAGAATGGCCAAAATCCAAAACACTGACAACACCAAATACTGAGGAGGATGTGGAACAACAGGGACTCTTCTTAATTGCCGATAAGAAGGCAAAATGGTACAGGCACTTTGGAAAACAGATTGGAAATTTCTTATAGAACTAAACTTGCTTTTAACATACAATCCAGCCATTGCACTACTTGTTATTTACCCAAAGGAATTGGAAATGCATGTTCATATAAAAACCTGCACATAGATGTTTATAGCAGATTTATTCATAATTGCCAAAACTTAGAAGTAAGCAAGATGTATGTACTTCAGTAGGTGAACAGAAAAATGAAAATATTATATCCAGGTAATTTAATATTATTCAGTGCCAAAAATTAATGCACTATTGAGTGATGGAAAGACATGGAAGAATCTTAAATGCAAAGACGATCCAAGTTTATGATGTTCTCAAAAAGGCAAAACTACAGAACAGTAAAACGATCAGTGGTTGCCAAGGGTTAGCGGGGGGGGGGGGGGAGAGGAATCAATAGGTGAAATACAGAGTATTTTTAATACTCAGTGAAACAACCCTGCATGATATTATAATAATGGGTACAGAGCATTATGAATTTGTCAAAACCCATGGAATGTACAAGATTGAATCTTCATGTAACCTATGGACTTCGAATGATAAGGATGTGTCAGTGTAGATTAATCAATTGTATGTTGTACTTTAGTGAGGGATATTGATAATGGTAGGGAGGCTATACATGTGTTGGGGCAGAGAGTATATGAGAGATGTCTGTACCTTCCTCTCAATTTTGTCATGAACCTAAAATTTCTCTAAGAAATACAGTCTATTTTTTAAAAAGACTCCAAATGAAAATTTTTGTTTTTTTTAAATAATCACTTTATAAGCTATATTACAACACAATATGATGGAAACAATTTTGCTCATAGTGCTATATAAATTAATTCTAGTAGAGCAAGTAGCATATTAGACATTAATTTATTTCATCCATTCTAACTCCTGAAAGGAACCTAATCTTAGATCAGGTATAAAATGTAGTTTGAGTAGATTCTCTGAGTTTAGGCAATAAGTCATTTAGACAAAGTGAGAGTGCACCTGAAATAGTTGTTATAAAGACTGTCCAGACATTGGTCAAATTGCCTTATTAGTTCTTTCTTGGAGCCTGTCAGTTCAGTGTTAAATATAAAAAGAGTTTCTGGGGAAATGTCAGTTTTGTTAAAACAACCTCCTAAGATATGATGTAAGTTTTGCCAGAGTCTGTCTAAGAAAATAACATAATAAATAAATTAGTGAGTGGAAAATTATCTTGATTAGATTCCTACAATATACCTCTTTAGTTGGCTATTATTCCCAATGTCAAATTATCTATTTCTTCCATTTTTTATTTACTTATTCATTAATGTACAAATAGAAAAAAAACATAATTTGTACAACAGATAGCCTAAGAATAGAAGAATATGTACAAATACTTCTGAATATGTTAATAGAAACATGAATTCTACAAAGGTATAACTCACAAATAAGCTGAAAAAATAAGGATAACTTGAAGAAATACATTACTCAGTTAAAAATGAATTGAGGAGAAGTAAAGCATTATTAAATACATTAATAAATTAAATATCAGAGAAAGAGAATTGAATTATTGACATGGAAAAAAGTGTTGAGATTATATTGAATGAAAAAAAATAAAGATTAAAGCATTTAGGAAGGCAACAGTAGATAAGGAGAACAAAGATTTTCCAAAATATGAATAGCAAGTGTCCTTGTCACTGAAAGCAGCAAACTGCATAATGCATTGAAATATAATTTTAAAAATACTTGAAATATTTTGAAAAGACCCATGTATTACAGGTATAATGAATATAGAATAATGTACACTAAGGCCTTATTTATTTTTTAATTTTATTAATAACAAAGTTATTTTTAGTCATCCAGGAATAAAATAAATCACCTATGGGTAGTTAAGAAAACTCATTCACATCAACATTAAAAATCAGAACAAAATGTAGCAATTCTGATAAAATTATCAGGGAAGTAAAACTGAGCTGAGAGTATCGTATACACTGATTTTTGTTTATTTTTAAAGGTAATGAACACGCATTATAAAACATAAGAATTAAAAATAAAAGTTCCTGAGTTCTTGAAGAGGAGTTAGGATAGCTGTGTAGCAGGGGAACCCTGGTTTAGCCTCATCCCCCAAATACAGCTGTATCAATATCAAACCATTTTGAACACCTAGGAAATCAATGTGAGAACTAAGAGAACAATCTGCATAATTTGAGGGAGAGAAGTACACAGTGCAGAGACAGGAACTGGGGGGAGAAATGCCAAGGTGCTGCAGAAGGGTAGGCACCCTTTGCATGGAGAGGAGAATGAGTGGGGGAGACAGAGTTCCCACAAGAGAAACCCTCTCCCAAATCCATTCAAGTCGGGAATCTTGAGGAACTGAATATACCAAGGTTTTGCAAACAGTGGAGCTGCAATTCTTGAGTTTTTGGAAGTCTGTGCCATTTGCTGGAGTAGACCAAGGTGGGCAGTGGTACTGGGGAAAAGGAGGGGAAGGAAGCATGGGAGTAAATAGCTGAGAACATTGTGTAGGGATCCCCTGGGTCACACTGGGAGAGAAAGTTCCCCTTCCATGAGTGAATTTAGAAGTGGGTATATTGCCCCTCCCAGGACAAAAGATCCAGCTGGTGCCTTTGAACCAGTTCAACAGCAGGGCACAGAGGCATTCACAGAGGGTAAAGTGGTCTCAGCTATTTGCTGTGCTTCATCATAAATCCAGGCACCTGAATAGCTGGTCCTGGGACTGCTTTTCTGGGACAGGACAGTGCCAGGAAAAGGCTGTGAGATTCTCTTTTGGAGGAAGGAATCAGGTCTGAACCTTGCCAGTCCTTTAAGATTTGGAGGTTTGAATACCAGTCCATTGCCAGAGATAAAACACAGGAGAGCTATGGCGCCCGGTGTGTGTAGGGCTGGGCACAGAATGGTTAAGGGCAGGGATCTGAGGAAGCCTGGGACACAAGAGGCGAGACTGTCCCCTTGTCTGTTAGAGGAACAGCTGCAGGCATCAGCTCCCCTAGTTCCCCTACTGGGGGACAGGAGAGCAGGATGACACTGTCTTACCAACCCACCAGCACAGTTGGACTTCAGCCAGTAACACAGCGCCCCCCAGTGGAGACTGGAATGGCTTACACCAAATCCCACTGAGGCCTGCAGGGGCATCTTTACTAGGACAAGTCTGATTATGAGCCAGAGAAGCTGGCCTCTCCCTCAGAGGACCAGCACAGGCCCCCCCAAATGCAACAAGTTTACTTATCATAGAGTTCCCCAAAGTTTCAACTTCAGTTTTTCAGTTCAGGTGGAAACAGGGCCAGGTTTTTTGTTGTTGTCGTTGTTGTTTTGTTTTTTAATAAGCTTATAGTTCTGTTTGTTTCCTTTTCTCATTGTTTAAAACAGACTTCTTTTCCCTTCTTCTTCTTCTTTTTTCTTCTTTCTTGCTTTCTGTCTTTGGAATCAGGTTTATAGCTTTTTGTGTGTGTGTTTGTTATTGTTGCTGTTCCTTTACCTTTTCTTTTTTTTTTTTTTTGGATAAAGACTTTTTCTTTTCTTTCTTTCTTATTTTAATCAGACTTATGGTAACAAACAAATCAAAGCACACATAGTTAAAGGTCCAAACACTCTCCACTGCAAGCAAGGAGGAGCTTTGAAGAGGACTGACCTGCAGGAAACAGCAGCCAAATCATAACAGCAGAGTGCACACTATATACGCCAGAAACACTTCCTAAAACTGTAGTTCCTGGACAGTGTATAGCACCTTATTAATATAGCATTACACCCAGGAGGAGGAAACATAACAAGCTTTCATAAAACACAAAGGATAGACACCTAGACAAAACGACAAGATGGAGGGATTCTCTCCCAAAGAAAGACAGAGAAAAAATTATACCCAGGGATTTGCTGAAAACAGATATAAGCAATACATTTGAACAGTAATTTAGAGAAAGAGTCATAAGAATACTAGCTGAGTTTGAGAAAAAGCATAGAATACTCTAGATAAACCCTTGCTGCAAAGATAAAAGACCTAAAAACTAGTCAAGTCAAAATAAAAAATGCTATTACTGAGATGCAAAACCAACTGGATGTAATTATGATGCTGGAGGAAGCAGAGGCTTGCATAGGTGATATAGAAGATAAAATTATGGAAAATAATGAAGCTGAAAAGAAGAGGGAAAGAAAACTATTAGATCATGAATGTAGACTTGGGAAAATCATCAATTCTGTAAAGCACAATAGTATCCAGAATATAGGAGTCCCAGAAGACAAAGAGTGGGAAAAGAGGTCAGAAGATTTATTTGAACAAATTATACCTCAGAACTTCTGTAAGCTGGGGAAATTCAAGTCCAAGAGGCACAGAAAACTCCCCTCAAAATCAACAAAAACAGATCAACACCATGACATATCATAGTGAAACTTGCAAAATACAAAGATAAGTAATTCTGAAAGAAGCTAGAGACAAAAGGTCCTTAACCTACAAGGGTAGACATAAGGTTAATAGCAGACCAGTCCACTGAAACTTGGCAGACTAGAAGGGAGTGGCATGATATATTTAATGTGCTAAATGAGAGAAATATGCAGCTAAGAATATTTTATTCAGCAATGCTGTCATTCAGAAAAGAAGGAGCTGTAAAGAGTTTCCAAGACAAGCAATAACCAAAGGAGTTTGTGAACACTAAATCAGCTCTATAAGAATTGTTAAAGGGGACTCTTTGAGAGGGAAGGAGAGACCAAAAGCAACAAAGACTAGAAAGGAACAGAGACAATCTACAGAACAGTGACTTTACAGATAATACAATAGCACTAAATTCATATTTATCAATAATTACTCAAAATATAAATGGACTAAATGCTCCAATCAGAAAACAAAAGGTGTCAGAACAGATTTTAAAAAAAGAGCCATTGATATGCTGCTTATAAGAGACTCATGTGAGGCCCAAAGACACCTTCAGATCGGAAGTGAGGGGATAGAGAACCATCATGCTAATCAAAAGAAAGCTGGAATATACACACTTATGTCAGAAAAAGTAGATTTTAAACCAACAACTAATAAGAGATGAAGAAGGGCACTATATCATAATAAAGGGGTCTATCCAACAAGAGCTGACAACTGTAAATATTTATTCCCTCAACTTGGAGGTACACAAATATAGAAATCAATAACAAACATAAAAACCTCATGGATAATAATAATGTAAGTGAACTTTAACACCCCACTTACAACAATGGACAGATCATCTAAGCAGAATACTAACAAGGAAACAATGGCTTTGAATGACACACTGGACCAGATGGACTTAACAGATATATTCACAGCATTTCACCCTAAAGCAGCAGAATATACATTATTTTTGAGTGCACACAGAACATTCTCCAGAAGAGATCACATACGGGGTCACAAATCAGGCTTCAACAAGTACAAAAACACTGAGATCATCCCCCAACGCTATGAAACTTGAAGTCAACCATAAGAAAAAATTTGAAAAGACTACCCATACAGGGAGATTAAAGAACATCCTCCTAAAGAATGAATGGGTTAGCCAGGAAATTAAAGAAACAAATAAAAAATACATGGATCCTGATGAAAATGAAAACATGACAGTCCAAAACCTTTGGGATGCAGGAAAGAGGGTCATAAGAGGGAAGTATATAGTAATCCAGGCCTTCATCAAAAAGGAAGAAAAGTCTCAAATACACAACGTAACCTTACAACTAAAGGAGTTAGAAAAATAACAGCAAATGAAGCCCAAAAACAGCAGAAGGGAAATATAAAGATTAGATCAGAAATCAATGATATCAAAATTAAAAAAAAAAAAACAACAGAACAGATCAATGAAACTAGGAGCTGGTTGTTTGAAACAGAATTGATGAACAGAGATAAACCTAGACAGATTTATCAAAAAAGAGAGAGGACCCAAATAAATAAAATCATGAATGAAAGAGGAAAGATCACAACCAACACTGAGAAATACAAACAATTGTAAGAGAACATTATGAGCAACTACATGACAACAAATTTGGCAATCTTGAAGAAATGGATAAATTCCTAGAAACATATAAACTACCAAAGCTGACACAGGAAGAAATAGAAAATGTGAACAGACCTATAACCGGTCAAGAAATTGATTCAGTAATCAAAAATCTCCCAACAAGTAAGAGTCCAGGGCCAGAGTCCCAGGGGAGTTCTACTAAACATTTAAAGAAGAATTACACCTATTCTTTTAAAACTGTTCCAAAAAAATACAAATGAATGGAAAACTTCCAAACTCATTCTATAAGGCCAGCATTTCCTTGATTCCAAAACCAGGCAAAGACCTTAATAAAAAGGAGAATTACAGACCAAAATCCAATTTTGCTGATGAACATGGATACAAAACTTCTCCACAAGATACCAGAAAATCAATCCAACAGTACATTAACAGAATTACCCACCACAATAAAGTGGGATTTATTCCTGGGCTGTGTGGTGGGGGAAGGGTTCAATATCTTCAAACCAATCAACATGATACACCATATTAATAAAAGACAGCATAAAAAACATATGATACTTTCAACAGATGCAGAAAAAGCATTTGACAAAATACAGCATCATTTCTTAATAAAAACCCTCAAGAAAGTAGGAATAGAAGGAACATACCTCAAGATCATCAAGGCCATATACAAAAGACGCACAGATAATATCATTCTCAATGGTAAAAATTGAAAGTTTTTCTTCCCATGAACACATCAGGGATGTCCACTCTCACAATTGTTGTTCAACATAGTACTGGGAGTCTTAGTTCCAGCAATCAGAAAACAAAAATAAACAAAAAGCATCCAAACTGGGAAGGGAGAAGCCAAACTCTCACTCTTCACAGATGACATGGTACTCTATGTGGAAAACCTGAAACATTCCACCAAAAAATTGCTAGAACTGATACATGAATTCAGCAAAATTGTAGAATATATGATCGACATACAGAAATCTGTTGCATTTCTATACACCAATAATGAAACAGCAGAAAGAGAAATCAGAGAATTGATCCCATTTACAATTACACCAAAAACCATAAGTTACCTACGAATAAACCTAACTAATGATGTAAAAGATCTGTACTCTGAAAACTTCAGAAATTCATAAAAGAAATTTATACACAATGAAATGGAAAAACTCATGGTTTGAAAGAACAGACACTGTTAAAATGTCTATACTACTCAAAGCAATCTACACATTCAATGCAATCCCTATTACAATAACACTAGCATTTTTCCCAGAGCTAAAACAATTAATTCTAATATTTGTATGGAATCACAAAAGACCCCAAATAGTCCAATCATGTTGAAAAAGAAAATCACTGCTTGAGGCATCACAATTCCAGACTTCAAGCTATATTCTAAAGTTGTATTCATCAAGACAGTATGATGCTGCACAAAAATAGACACATAGATCAATAGAACAGAATACAGAACCCAGAAATGGACCCGAAACTTCAACAAAGCAGGACAGAATTTCCAATGGAAAGAGAGAGTCTCTTCAAAAAACTGTGTTGGAAAAATTTGACAGCAACATGCAGAAAAATGAAACTAAACCAATTTCTTGCATCATACACAAAACAAATTTGAAATGGATGAAGGACCTAAATGTGAGACAGGAAATCATCAAAATACTGGAGGTCAGCCAAAGCAACTTCTTACTAGACACGTCTCCAGAGGCAAGGGAAACAAAAGCAAAAATGAACTATTAGGATTATCAAGATAAAAAGCTTCTGCACAGCAAAGGAAACAATAAAAAAAAAAAACCTAAAAGGTAACCTACAGAATGGATGAAGATACTTGCAAATGACATATCTGATAAAGGCAGAGTTCCCAAAATCTATAAAGAACTTATCACACTCAATGTCCAAATAATAAATAATCCACTTAAAAAATGGGCAGAATACATGAAGAGACACTTCCCCAAGAACACACACAAATGATAACAGACCCATGTAAAGATGCTCAACATCACTCATCATCAGAGAAGTACAAATCAAAACCACAATGAGATACCCCCTCACACCTGTTAGAATGGCTAAAATTAACAACATAGGAAACAATAGATGTTGGCGAGGATGAAGAGAAAGGGGAATCCTCTTACACTATTGGTGGGAATGCAAACTGGTGCAACCACTCTGGAAAACAGTGTGGCGATTCTACAGAATTAAAGATAGAAATACCCTATGATCCAGTAATTGCACTACTAGGTATTTATCCAAAGGATACAAAAATACTGATTCAAAGTGGCTCTTGCACTCCAAGATTTATAAGAAGCACTACTAACAGCAGCCATATTATGGAAAGAGCCCAAATGTCCATTGACTGGTGAATTGATAAAGAAGATGTGGTATATATACACAATGGAATAATATTTGGCCATCAAAAAGAATGAAATCTTGCCATTTGCAAGGATGTGGATGTAGGTAAAGTGTATTATGCTAAGGGAAATATGTCAATCAGTGAAGGAAACAAAACAGATGAACATAGGTGAAGGGAAAGAAAAATAAGATAAAAACATGGAGGCAAACCATAAGAGATTCAACTATAAAAACAAACTGAGGGTTGCTACAGGGGAGGTGGGTGAGGGATTGGCTAAATAGGTGACGGGTATTAAGGAGGGCACTTGTGATGAGCACCAGGTGTTATACATAAGTGATGAATCACTAAATTCTACTCCTGAAACTAATACTACACTATATTTTAGCTAACTGGAATTTAAATAAAAACTTGCAACACACACACACACACACACACACACACACACACACAGAGGAAGCATATGGAAAAAAATAAATACAATAAATCAATGATATAGTACTCAGCCATCAAAAGGAATGAAGTCTTGCCATTTGCAATTATGGGGTTGGACCTACAGTGTATCATACCAAGGAAAGTCAGCCAGAGAAAGACAAATACCATGTGATTTCACTTATATGTGGAATTTAAGAGAAGGATGAACATAAGGGAAGGAGAAAAAATACAAAGAGAGAGAAGTAAACCATAAGTGACTCTTAACTATAGAGAACAAACTGAGGGTTGCTCGAGTGGAGGTGGGTGATAATGGGCTAGATAGGTAATGGGCATTAAGGAGGGCACTTGTTGGGATGAGCACTGGGTACTGTATACAAGTGATGAATTACTAACTTCTAACACTATATGTTAACTGACTTAAATTTAAATAAAATCTTGGGAAGAAAACAAGAACCTGAATCCCTCCTTAAAAAACATTTATCAGTTGTGAAATCATACACACATACACACAGAAAATACAAAAATATTCATTATTTTTTCATTATTCATTATTCAATATTTTCCTAAAATAATACAATATTGGACTTCATTTCAACTCCAACCCTTTCCTCAGTAATTCCCTCACTTCTAGAATCCAATGAGGGTCCATTTGAATTTGAATTTCCATATATGTATGTATGTGTGTATGTGTGTGTGTGTATACATATATATATATATATATATATATATATATATATATGTATATTAGCAGGTATGTGTGTGTGTATATATATATCATAGCGTAGGAGGTCAGAGAAAAGGGTAATCCACTGAATATTTTTGCTTTTCATAAATATTTTCTCTGGGAAGAAAATCATAAGTGGAGAAGACAATACAGATTGTGTTGATAGCCATTAGGAAAGTACAAACAAAGAAAATATCAAAGCCAAGGTGGTTACATCTGACTTAGAGGCTAGACAAGGACCAGTGGGAGAACTTTTTCCGGTGGACTTAGAATGAAAGGTAATATTACATATAGGTGGTAATATGGGGGATGGAAGGAACCAGGAAAGAGAAAGTAATACTCAAAGGAGAAAAATACATCATAAAATAAGAAATCCAGGGATTCTACGTAAATTAAAATATTAAATCATGGGGCACGTGGATGGCTCAGTCAGTTAAGCATCTGACTTCGGCTCAGGTCATGATCTCACTGTTGGTGGGTTCGAGCCCCACGACCAGCTCTGTACTGACACTCAGAGCCTGGAGTCTATTCAGATTCTGGGTCTCCCTCTCTCTCTGACCCTCCCCACTCATGTCCTGTCTCTCTGTCTCTCAAAAAATAAATAAACATTAAACAATTTTTTTGGAAAAACAATAAATCGTATAATTGAACTTTAGGAAAAAAACATCAGATGGTACATTTTTAAAAACTGAAGTGAGTTCTAAGACTAAAATTCTAAGTGTGATGGAAGATGGAAAGTTAATTTTACGGGAATAAGGCCCTTGAATAATGTGGCTCCTTGAAGGAAAAAAAAAGCAATTTTATGAGAGCTGGAAGAGGTGAATTTTTAAAATGTTATCTCTCTTAGGGAATTTATGACTCTGATGTTAGGATAACTAATGATGCTGAAGAGCTTTTGATTTAAAAAGGAAAGGATTAAGTTTTAGAGTTAAATTAGTAGTGATCCTGAGAGTGTTTTACTAATTTGGAATTTAGAAGTCAAACTTTAAACCTCTGAAAAGGCCTTGTTTTCTTTATTTGGGGCTAAATTAATTCAGGGGCTAATTTCGCAAACATGTAAAATTTAGTATTCAGAAGTTGTTCAGAGGCATGAAATAAATACACCCTGGTTACTGTTAATTTAATTAAACCTGCTTAATGATAAATATCAGGTATGCTACAGAGAGGTGTCTACTCTACTGCAGATAACAGCAGGTTGTCTCAACTGGAAAATTATGTGATTAAGAGTTAAGGACCTTTTCAATTACTCATTAATATTTTTCACTGAGCTGATAGCTTATATAATATATTAAGACAGTATAATAATCACCTATTTTTCCACAAATTCACTATTTCTAAGCTTATATAACATTAAAAGTTAGTTGTTTGTTTGCTTATCTATTTAAATAGATAAAGGGGATTAAGAGTACACTTATCCGGATGAGCACTGAGAAATATACAGAATTGTTGCATCATTACATCGTCCACCTGAAACAAACATAACACTGTATGCTAATTATACTTGAATAAAAATAATACATAATAATTTTTTTAAATGCCTTGGGCAATCATACTCTCTCTTCAACCACCATGTGGTCCAATGCTGTTTCAATAGTTTTCATTAGGTTCAGGATCAAATTTTAACACCATCTAATTTCACTTTCATCAAGGAGCATATCACCTCAGCTAAACTGATATGAGGAACTTGGAGTGGCAACTAGGAGTAGAGGGAGAAAAACCCCATGAGGGCACACAGAAAATCCCGTGCCCTCTCATTCAAGAGTAAGAGAGTTAAGAATGAGTGTGTGTGTGTGTGTGTGTGTGTGCGCGTGTGTGCATGTGTGAGTGAGAGAGATTTAAAGAATTAAGTAAGCATATAGGATCAGTTCATTCATTTATTCAGTAAAGATTTGTTGAGTATCTAAGTACTATTTTTTAAGTTTATTTATTTCTATCGAGAGAAAGCAAGAAAGAGAGAGAGCAAGCACATGGAAAGGGCAGAGAGAGAGTATCCCAAGCTGGCTCCACGCAGCATAGAACCTGATGCAGGGCTCAAACCCATGAATTGGGAGATCATGGCCTTAGCCAAAGTCTGACCCTTAACCAACTGAGCCACCCAAGCACCCAGAGCATCTTAGTACTATTAATCCAAGTACTCTTCTGGGGATTGGGAATACATTAGTGAACCAAAGATCCCTGCCCTCATGTAATTTACATTCTATCTGAGGACAAAAGATGATAACAAACATAAAAAAAATAAAATAAAAAGTAGAAAAAAGCAGGATAGGGTAAGGAATATTGGGGCTGTCAAGCTTAGGGAGGGGTAAGAATGATGGTCAGGGTAGATCCCACAGAGAAGGGAACTATTACACAAAGACTTGATCAAAGTTTCAGTCCTGAGAAGTAAATCATTCATTGAATAATAAGAAAAAGAAAGAAAGAAAGAAAGAAAGAAAGAAAGAAAGAAAGAAAGAAAGAAAGAAAGAAAGAAAGAAAGAAAGAAAGAAAGATGAAAATTGTAAGATAGGTGTTTTAGCATAAGAGTTTTTCCTATAAATACATACCTAGCTATATTTTTCTCTTTCAATAAAACAAAGTTTTTACTTTTAAAAGAAAGTTAAAAAAATCATGATTGAGCCTCCTTAGATTGCTATTATATTAACATACTGACAGTCATTTGCTTTTTTATCTTTCAGACACATTTTCATCTATTTTATGACTCAGAAAAATTAAAATAGTAGGGCTATCTCAACCAATAAATGTAAGGTTCTTTCTACATTTGCTTTTATATCCAAAATTTTGATTGTAATCAAAGGCAACAGTAAAATACATTGAAAATTTGGATTCATTTTTAATAACGCCACCCCAAAAATATGAATTATATTATTATGCATTGTTTTGATGACTCACACAAAACATTTTATCATTTCTTTTCACATTGGATTTGTTTCACTTCACTTTAAATTTTGTGAATTAAGTGGTGCCTATGTGGTTCATTTGATTAAGCATCCAGTTCTTGGTTTCCATTCAGGTCGTGATCTCGCCGTTCGTGAGTTTGAGCCCTGCTTCAGGCTCTGTGATCACAGCACAGGATTCTGTGCCCCTGTGCCCCAGCCCAGCTCATGTTTTCTCTCTCTCTCAAAGTGGATAAACAAAAAAATTAAATTTTGTTGAGTAATATATGCACATACTAAAAAAATAAACGGCACAAAAGAATTTATAGTAAAAAAATATTTTTCATCTCAACTCTTGTTTCCTAAGATCATGATGCCTAGTTGCCAGTTTCTATTTTGTTTGTTTGATTCGATATAGCCAGAAATCCAAACACATTCTGCTCTACTATTTTATTCAGTATATCATGGAATTTTTTCTGTATCAGTATTTCCAGGCTCACTTCATTTTTTAAAGGCTAAATAGTATTGCATTGTATGGATGTACCATAATTTATGTAACTAGTTTCCTAGAAAAAAAATTTTCAAAACTTTGAATTATGATGATACTGTATTTCAACCCTTTCAGCATAAGTACCATGGAATATACATGATTCTATTGGTAATATCCTCAGATGCTTTTTGTAAAATACACATTACAAACTATTCTTATTTTCTGTAAATTAATTATATAATTCTGTGTCAACAATTATACCTTCTCACTCACCTACCTGACCAGTTTTCAGTTAGCATCACAAATCTATAGAAAAACCTGGAGAAATTATCTCTAATCTGATGACTCCCAAAAATATATTTTGTGGCATTTAAGGAAATGTGTTTCTCCTTTAAGTCAAAACCAGAAAATAATTGAGTGATTGTTTTTTCAGTCCTCTAAAGACTATTATACAACGAGCACCATTCTAGATGCACAGGAATAAAGCTAATTCATTAACATGGTGTTTTGCATGAAGACTTGATTCTTACCAAGAACCTTGCTAGAGAAATATTTATGAACGGCTATTGTGAATATCATAAATACTATAGCAGAGGTAATAAACATTGAGCTTTCTTTTTCTAGGGTTATTTTTTAAGCATAATCAATTTCCATAAAAATATTATAGAAAGATAATACAGAAAATAACATTCTCTCTCTCCTCAGGAATCTGAGAAGATAATCTGAGAGATAAAGCGAATCACCTAAATTTACCTGATAGTATCTCTAATATGTCAATCCCACCGGATTTATGTTTCTAATATACACTTTACTTATGAAAAATTCAGAGTCAGAGATATCATTTTTCCAATGCCATACCTAATGCCAATGAAAAGATTTAAATTAATATCTATCTGTCTCTGATATTCAGGAAGAGCTTTAAGGTTTCCTATAAAGATGAAAGAGAAATCACAGTTTGACATAGCTAAACTCAGACTAGCAAAGATCTCCATTGCCAAGGTTCATATTTCATTTTTCTTCTGTAATCTTATCAATTCTAATTTTATTTTATTGAAAAAATAAATCATGAAGTGCATCTCTTTGCTGGAATGCAACTATTGTGAAATTCAACAGATCATAATGTGCTATAATTAAATGTAAAGTATAATTCGATAGAATTAATAAGAATAATAATTACTGCTCTTTGGTGATAATCTTATTGTTTATCCACCTTGAGTAATGTGTGAATTCTCTGGAGTGCACTGTTACTAATGTGTTAAATTTTCTCTTTCTTTGAACTCCTCTCTGTTCTTAAACTTCATGTTATCATTTTATCTAATCATATATAGTTATATTTATTAAAGTGTGCCCCTTCACATTCAGGAAGTAGGGTTTAGTGTTCAAAAAACTTTTCTCCCCATAATTCCAATTGAGGACAAGTAAAAAAAATATATAATGTGCCCAAGTTCTTGGTATAATGATTTTTAACTTGTCTATTATGTTTATTGTCTTCAAATGTGCCCTATTTAGGCCTTCTCTAATTTGTTGTCCTTATCAGATCCTTTACTCAACACATAGTTTATGCTCCCTTTTCTTTAAAAACACTGTCAAAGAAATCAGATTACACTGACCCAGCTTGAGTTTGAGTGAACAACTTTTTACCTTTTACTTTTAAACATTACAATATACTTTGCATAGATTAAATTTTTTTGAATGGTATTTCAATTTTGCTTCATTAAAAAAGCTGTATAAAAAATGAAAACTCCAAAGATTTGAAATATGGGTCTTCATGGACTTATACAAAGGAATGTGCATTTCTGAATTGCTATAATTAGTGAAAGGAGGTATATTTTGTCCTTCACTACCCCAGACAATCCAGAGTTTCAAACTATTTAGTAAAAGCTTTGAAAATGAATTCAAATAATTTCTCTTTTAAAATTAAACCTCTATAAAATTAAATCACTAATGAAAGAGAGCAGATGGATATTTGCATATAATTTTAATAAAAAATGGATTCCAAATTTCTAAGACAATATATTGAGCACAAAAGTAAAAAAGACCAGGGGAAAATATGCATAATTTATCATAATAAGTGGCATATATGGTATTTTTAAAAATTACTATTAAATACCCCAAATCCCAATATCTTCTACCTGGCAAGAATATAATAATCTTGCTCAAAAGTCAGCATGCCATAAAATAACCTAAGACTACCATCTCCATAATTTTTAAATGAACCAGAATGATATTCAAATTGGTAATAGGTTTGTAGTCACTGCTTAAGTTTGTGAACTGTTCAAAAACATAAATACACATTAAAGCCCAATCAAGCTTTGTTTATATTTTAAAATTTAAATGATTGAGTGGTAACAGGAAAACCCCAAAAAATGTATTTAAAAAATTGGAAAGAAAAATGAACACAAAATACCCTGCAGCTGTAGAGTATTAAAAAAGCACATACAATTAAATAAGCAAACACTGGGGTGCCTGGGTGGCTCAGTCGGTTAAGCGGCCAACTTCAGCTCAGGTCATGATCTCACGGTCTGTGAGTTCGAGCCCCGCGTCGGGCTCTGTGCTGACAGCTCAGAGCCTGGAGCCTGTTTCAGATTCTGTGTCTCCCTCTCTCTGTGACCCTCCCCCGTTCATGTTCTGTCTCTGTCTCAAAAATAAATAAACGTTAAAAAAAATTAAAAAAAAATAAATAAGCAAACACTGAATTTCCTTAACTCTATCAAAGAAGATCTCAAATGTGACATATTCCAGAAATTTCAAGTGTAAGATATTATTTGTTAGAAACTAAAAGATACAGCCAAAGAAACTAAGAAAGGGAAATGCATTACCTGCAATCCTTACTAATTTTGACAAGGTAGCCAAGGATACTCAATGGGAAAAGGTCAGTCTCTGCAATAAACTAATGGGAAAACTAGATAACCACATACAGAAAAATTAAATTGGATCCATATATTTCTTAATATTTTTAAAGTTTATTTATTTATTTTGAGAGAGAGTGCATAGGAGACCAGCAGAGAGAGGGAGGTAGAGAGAAAGAATCCCAATCAGTTTCCGTGTCAGAGTAGAGCCCAACACGGGAATCGATCTAATGAACTGTGAGATCATGACCTGAGCTGAAGCGAGAATCAGACGCTTAACCAACTGAGCCGCCCAGGCACCTCGGGAATCCTTATCTTACACCATGCACAAAAATTAACTTCAAATGGATTAGACTCAAATATAATACCTGAAACCACAAGACTCCTGGAAGAAAACATAGGATCAAAGCGATGAGAAAGAAGGAAACCCTGACATTTGTGACAACACGGATGGATCTTGAGGCCATTATGCTAAATAAAATAAGTCTGACAGAGAAAGACAGGGAATCTAAAAGAGCCAAACTCATACAGAGAGTTCAATGGTTGTTACCAGGGGCTGGCAGGTAGGAGAAATGGGGAGAATACAAAGTTGATCAAAAAATACAAACTTACAGTTAGAAGATGAGTTAGCTCTGGGGATCTAATGAACAGCATTGTGATAATAGCTAATAAAACTGCATTATGCACTAGAAAGTTGCTAGGAAAGTACACCTTAAATTTCATTCTCACCACAGAAAAAAAGAAATGGCAAGTATGGGATGCGAGGTAGGTATTAGCCAACACTAGGGTGGTAAGCCTATTGCAACATGTAAGTGTATCAAATCAACACACTATACACCTTAAACAAGTTATTTGTCAATTATGTCTCATTAAAGATGGAAAAAAACAAGCAATATTATTATAAAGGAATTAAGCGTCCAAAATTAAGAATATAGGCTCAGATGGTTAAGTATCCAACTTTTGCATTCGGCTCAGATTCATGATCTCATGGTTTGTGAGTTCGAGCCCAGCATCAGGCTCTGCGCAGACAGCATGGAGACTGCTTGGTATTCTGTCTCCATCTGCCTCTGCTCCTTCCCGGCTCCCTCTCTCTCTCTCCCCAAACAAATAAAAATTAACTTAAAAAAAAAAAGAATATAGAAAGAAACAATGAAATAAAAACTCCAATATAACTTAATAACAATACAAATAAATGTCAGGCTAATTTCATAAAAATAATTTGTAATTCCCCCTTGTATTCACAAACAGTTAAAAGGTCATTAGAATTATCTATTACTAGGGGCTCCTGGGTTCAATCCTTTAAGCTCAATCCTTTAAGCCTCCAACTTCAGCTCAGGTCACGATCTTGCAGTTTGTCAGTTTGAGCCCCCTGTCAGGCTCTGTACTGACATTTCAGAGCCTGGAGTCTGCTTCAGATTCTGTCTCCCTCTCTCTCTGACTCTCCCCCACTTGCACTCTGTCTCTCTCTGACTCTCTCTCAAAAATAAATAAACATTTAAAAAAAAAGAATTATCTATTACTTAAAGGCACTGTACTATTATCATCTGAAACTGCTTATTCAATTCCTGTGTTTCTTAAGGAGTGTATTTTTGAAAACTTTATTTCTTCTATGGTAATTTTCTGCTTAGATTTCCACCTGATAGGATCAGTTATTGTCATGCATATTTATCCTAGAAAAATCACACATGACATCCATGTTGTCAAAATTAAGTGCAAAGGAATCATGATTCTCTTAAATAACTGGCAGGTAATTTCTCCATTGTCATTTTTTTGTTTATAAATTGTTCTTTCCTCATTTTCCCCCCTTGATTTAGTAGGTTGGCTTATTTTACAATTATTATGAAAATCTGGTTCTTGGATATAAAAGGCCTACAATTTTTTTTTCTGTTTTCAAATTCATTGATTTAAATCATTAAGTTGCCAAATAATAATAACAAAATAGTCAAAATTCATGGTGCTGTCAGTCAAGCTCAGTCCTATTATTCTGATAAGTAGATATTCTTATGTCATTTTCATGGTAAGTATAAGTAAGCTTAGAAAACATAAGAAAAATATGCTATACCACATGGTTAGAATACAACACAGGTAGGATTTGAACATCTTTAATTTCCAAACATTGAATGCTTTTAGACTCAAAATCTACCTATCGTAAACGATTTTACCATCTAAGCTCTTTAAGAAACTTTTGCCTGCTACTGAGCAATCAAACATAAAGTTAACTAAATACATTAAAATTAATGAAAAAGTCACCAGTTAATTTGTTATTAATTTCAGATATCTTCATCAATACATCAATGATAATGTATTCAATAATTCAGCCACCTCTCTGCTGAAGTGAATCAGCAAACAAATGTATAATTGATTTCACACAGCCTTATACTGTTAGGAATGATTCTGTTAACTCATTATGTTACAAATCCTTCAACTACACTTGCCAGAAAGAAGAATTAGTATCCCCACCTGATAATTGTGGGCTTTGAAGGTCATAAAGGTTATGGCTTTCTTAAAATTGAACTTAAGAATCTCAAATGAGAGTACAATGCTAATTCTGCTTGAGTATATTTCCTCAGGGCTGCTCAGAAAATGAGCAAGAATAAAGGTTAGCAATAGGAAACTGTCAGTATTTTCCTACTCTTCAACCAATCTTTTTAGACAGAGAGGGACAGAGAGAGAGAGGAAGTTTTTATCAAATACCCCTTACTGAAAAATGTTTTCTTAGACTTAAAATTTCACCTTCATTTGTTTTATTCATCAAGTATATGAAATATCCTATATTTAAAATCAGAACTATTTTTTAAGCATACTTAGTGAAGTGTCACCCTCATTGCATTTTCTTCTGTTTCCATCCCTCCATGCTTTGTGCCGTTTTCCCACCCACCCCCTATAGAGAACCATTCTCATTTGTTTTTTTTTTTAATTTTGTACAATGAGGTACATATATTCTTGTTTTACCTTGTTTCTACATGAAAGGTATAATAATGTTTTGCACTTTGCTTTTGTCACTTACGAATATGTATTCTAAAAATCACTCTACATCTTTCTCATTGTAGTCTATTTGGTGGGTAATAGACTATAGTCTGTTCAACCATTTCCCTCTGTATGGACATATAGGTTGTTTCCAATTTTTACAATTGCAAACAATGCTGCAATAAATACGCTTGTCTGTGGGTTTTCATTTTGTTGAGGTTCACTCCTAGAAGTGGGGTTGCTAAGGTTGGCTGGGAGCTTTGTTATGTATTTTAAATTCTCTTCCAAATGATTTCTGTTAGTGTGCATTCTCACCACTAGTGTGTGAGTGCCTGGGGTACCACAGATAAACTAAGAGAATGTACTGTTATACTTGTTAATTTTCATCTATCTGACATTTCACTTATAAGAGATGGTATCTCAGTAGTTTTAGGATTTTATGGTTTCCATTTCTCTGTTGAGATTTCCTACCTGTTAATTCATACTTTTCCTTTAAAGACTTTAAACCTATTAATCCATTATTTTACAATCACTGATAGTTTCAGCATCTGGGGGATCTATGAGTCTGGTTCTGCTTATTTCTATTTCTTAACTGTGGAGTTTGGGATTTCTTTCTTCTTTTCTTTCTTTCTTTTTTTTTTTTTTTGTTAATAGCTGGGCATCATGTGTAGAACAGTAAAGATTGTTAAAAAATCTAATCTATGTCTATATCTTTGTCTAGAAATATGCATTCTGCTGCTGCTAGTATTTTGTTGAATACTTGGGTTAAGTTAATCAGTTGACCTACTGCTTCTAAATTCTTCCAGCATTGTTTTGTGCCTGAGGAGATATTTTTCTTTAATATTCTTTTTTTTTAATTTTTTAATTTTTTAAAATTTACATCCAAATTAGTTAGCATATAATGAAACAATGATTTCAGGAGTAGATTCCTTAGGGCCCCTTACCCATTTAGCCCATCCCCCCTCCCACAACCCCTCCAACAACCCTGTTTGTTCTCCATATTTATGAGTCTCTTCTGTTTTGTCCCCCTCCCTGTTTTTATATTATTTTTGTTTCCCTTCCCTTATGTTCATCTGTTTTGTCTCTTAAAGTCCTCATATGAGTGAAGTCATGATTTTTGTCTTTCTCTAATTTCACTTAGCATAAAACCCTCCAGTTCCACCCACGTTGTTGCAAATGGCAAGATTTCATTCTTTTTGATTGCCAAGTAATACTCCATTGTATATACATACCACATCTTCTTTATCCATTCATCCATTGATGGACATTTGGGCTCTTTCCATACTTTGGCTATTGTTGATAGTGCTGCTATAAACATGGGGGTGCACGTGTCCCTTCGAAACAGCACACCTGTATCCCTTGGATAAATGCCTAGTAGTGCAATTGCTGGGTCGTAGGGTAGTTCTATTTTTAGTTTTTTGAGGAACCTCCATACTATTTTCCAGAGTGGCTGCACCAGCTTGCATTTCCACCAACAATGAAAAAGAGATGTTCCTGTTCTTCCCCCAAATAAATTTATTTTTATTACATTTCATTTTATATTTTATTCAAGTTAGTTAACATAGAGTGTAGTCTTGGCTTCAGGAGTCTGCCCCCAAATTTAGACTTTCTCCATTAGCCAAACCTCAGAGAGTGCCTCTCCTCAAACTTGTGTCCCTCCCCAGTGGTAGGTTGCAGTTTATTGGTAACCAAAGCTTGTAACTGTGGTATGGAAAGAGTGGTAAGGTGAAGGGGCGCATATATAACACACACACACACACACACACACACACACACACACATATATATATATATATATATATATATATATATATATATATATATACACATACACACACTCCATTGTTGTATGCAACTTTGGTCCTTATTTCCTCTACTTTATTTAATAGGTGAATTAAGTTTATCCACATTTATTGATATAACTAATGAATTTGGTCTCAATTCTGCTAAAATATTTAAAAACTATTATATTTCTCATGTAAAATGTATTATTTCTTAATTTGTTTTTGTCACATAGGGATGTTTATAGTTTTCTTCTGGTGATTTGTTTTGGATTTATACCTTTTAAAATGTAGTAAACATATTTTATTTAAATTTTACTTTTTAATTTGTCAATCTTTAACTGAATCCTTTAATTTATAACTTATTCTTTCCAAATTCACAATGGCTATTTATTAATTGGCATTTGGGAATAAAAATAAGAATTCTCAGGAATTTCCAAATCATTAATTATTCTTTATTTTTAGAACATCTTCTTTACATTTCTCATAATTAAAAGTATTACGTTTAATAGCATTTGCATGGAACTGGGTACTAAGAAATTATCAGACATTGATAAATGTCAGATTGTTATTGGTTAGTATTCCAACATATCACATTGGACATCTTATCAAGATTAGCAGGACTGCCTTAAGGACAACTTTGCATCTAAAAGTTGTTATTTCTGAAATAACACTCATAGGATTTGCATAGAGTATACCCTATTTGCACATGTATTAATATTCATCTTATTTGCAAGAATGACTCACCATTAGCAACAGACCAGGTCACTTAAAAACTTATAACCATTACAAGCAATTTCTTGCATGTAGCTGGTTACTATCAAAATATTCTTAAACAGTAAAATGCAGATTTTTTTGTTTACTTCCACTTTGTAAATTGATTATTTTCTTTCTAATTTGTAATAAACATAATCATACAGTATAGTTTGGACAAATGTCTGCAGAAAGAAAAACAACAGCAGCTTAATGACAGAAAATGAAACTGTCGCAACTGAACACATCCTGCTTACAAGCACTTTTGAAGACTTCCAATCCTTAACATCCAGGGTTTTGTAGTAAAATAGTTAAAATTAAGTTGTCTAACTATCTTTTTTGAACTAAGTAGGTTAGTGGATAAATTACAAAATTACATTTATTACACAATGGTTTTCAAGTAAATATATCTTTGTGACTCTTACTTTTTATTTAAAAAATCCTACCTTTTACTTTTAGGTATTTTTTAAAATTTCTGTAGTATATGTGTTACTATTTTTGATGGAATTTTATATTATACTTTATCCATAATGAACCTCAGCCTAAATCTTACACTTTATACAAAAGTTAACTCAATACAGAAAAAAGGTTTGAATATAAAATGTAAAACTATAAAGCATTTAAAAGTGGGGCGCCAGTATGTTTTACTGAACATATATAGAGAAAGATAGATTACGGAGCTTAGAATGTCTGTGTTATGCAACTTTAACGTATACTGACAGATTCATGACAAGAATCATAGGAATGAAAAAAATAACGACACACACAAAAAATTGCCTAGTTAGATTCCGCTGTTTCCAAGCCTCTCTTAGATATTATGAGTAGAAACTACAGGGAGAGACAAAAGAGGTAAAAAAAAAAAATGGTCTCCATTATTTAGAAGCTCTCTGGTTAATTGTGCAGAAGAAGTAGCACAACAACATCAAAAAACAGGATGTTAGGGAATATAATTAAATGCTAATCTTTTAGTACTATTTTATAAATTGCATTTCTGACCCTGACTACTTGCCAAGAATTGGTGTAACAGCAGAACAATGAGCTGAGTTCACTTTTTACAATGTCATAAGTCTACAGAGTTCATTATACAGAGATACAATCCTTCCTGGTATCTTCTCAGTGTAGTACAGAAAGAGAGTGAGCCAGGAAAGAAGGATGAGTTTGAAGAACATTACCATCATTCATGCTGCAAGATGAACTCTACTAAAGGGAGAACTATGTCCTTTTGTCTTAAAGAGATTAAAATAAGGTAGGAAAGATAATTATTTACAGAAATTATTATTTCCCAGGTATGATGTAAAATCTCTCTCTCTCCCTCTGTCCCTCTTCCCTGCTCACACAATTCTCTCTCTCTCGCTCTCTCTTTCTAAAAAAAAAAAAAAAAAAAACCAAAGATACATCATAACAAAAGACACCAAGGTAAGATAAACCCAGGCATATCTGGAGGCCCGGTAGAATAGAGGAAGCTTTGAGAACTGATGCTGAACGGAGGTTGAGTTGCACAGTGAATATCAGATAGGAGAGGGCCATATGTAGTACAGATTTTAAAACAGAAGAGTGGTATGATTAAATCTGCATGTTAGAAAAAAAATGTTGGTGTTAGAATAAATGAGTGAAATAGAAGATAATAAATTCAAGGAGACAAATTAAGAAGCGGTTATAGCAATCGGCCAGATTGTAGGAAGTAAGAGCCATTAGGAGAGCAGGGGAAATATATGGGAAAGATATGGAAACTTATGTAACAATTTTACATACGAGATAGAGTGCAATTGGGAGGACAAGGCTAAATATATGACTGTACACTTTGGAAGTAGCAGCTGTAGCTATAAACCAGATGAATTCTGAAAGAATATAATAATCATATGTAAGGCTATAAGCTTGCAGCACTAACTACTTAGAGAAGAGACACAGGAAGAAAAGGGAAAAGGATTTACCAGAAAGGAGGGAGAAGATCATAAGAGTTAACAAATATTTGCTAAGCCTAGTTGGTCTTATTCTTTATACTTTTCACTGAAAACACCAAAGAATCCCTTGTTGTCCCTTGCCCCCAAGGAGCTCCTGCTTTCATTATGAAAATTACATTAAAATTGTAATAAACATGATATATGCTAAAATAGAAAAATCAATAAAGTGTCCATGGAGTAAAGAAGCTGCTTATACCTGCACTGAGAGGTGGAGAAGCTAAACGATTTTAGAAGGGAGTTGATATTTAAATAAACTTGCATGAAAGTTCTCAAGTTTTATTGCACTTAGACTTTGCAGGAGTTAAACTGTCATTTACATAAATTCTAATTGTACAAATTTCTGGAGCTCCATATAATGCAGTGACAACACATACATTTGTAGGTGAAAAGTACTAGTTTGGCTTATATTCTATATTAATTGAAAATAATTAGAAGAAAGAACTATATACATTACAGAAACAATTATATCTTGGGAATTTAGAGACCAAATTCTGCCTCATCTTATTTATACACACTCATTAAGGCATTAGGGTATTAACTGTGGCATGTAGATGAACTTGAATGAAAACTAATGAACCAAACAAGAACCACAGGCCCAAATGAGATAAAATATTTCTTGCTTCTGTCTTGCTGACAAGCAAAAGCAAATCGCTTAATGCCTTGGAAATCCCTCTCCATCCAAAAATCAATTTGCCATAGCTTCTGATAACAGATTTTTATGCAATCAAACTAAAATGATTAAATTCATTTCATAAAATAATTTCTTGACTTTCATATGCAGCATAATATTCAACTTCACATGCATGGCAAAATAAGTATCTGAGATACCTGAATTCTAAAAGCCACTTTTATGAATTCCATTGAGCAGAGAAAATTATTTTTCTTCTCATTAAATCTCCTCATTCTAACTTTAATTTCTTTGACTTGTCACAAAAAATATAAGTATCTGAGAAGTAGCCTTAAACAAAATATGCAGTTGTGGTATATTCAGTCCTCAGAAAGTAGGCTTTGATCCTACTCTGGGTATCAGGAATGCATAAAAATTATGTTGGATCATCTACTTACTTCTAGGAAGTATAAAGTGGCATGGAATAAAGAAAGAATTAACTAACTCACTTCCAAGCCCTGATTTCCCCCCAGTATCTACATTCTTTAACATAAAGGACAAAAAAAATAAAAAAACAACTTCAGCCATAACATGGATTGCTGTGTTTTATTTTATTTATTTACTTTTTAATTTTTTTTACCGTTTATTTATTTTTGGGACAGAGAGAGACAGAGCATGAACGGGGGAGGGGCAGAGAGAGGGGGAGACACAGAATCGGAAGCAAGCTCCAGGCTCTGAGCCATCAGCCCAGAGCCTGCCGTGGGGCTCGAACTCATGGACCGCGAGATTGTGACCAGAGCAGAAGTCTGACGCTTAACCGACTGAGCCACCCAGCCGCCCCAAGGATTGCTGTTTTATATGCGTTCCCCATTCTGAAGCAGTGACATTACAGAGAGACATAATGTCTGTCAACAAAGAGAATCCTAAGTACAGTCTCCAGTCCTCTCACTCTTACCTTCAGCTATGCCAACCTTTGAGTACAGTTTAAGATGTTCATAAACAATCATATACACTTACATTTGGAAGCATGTCCACATCATGAAGTCCCATCCCTCCTCCCCAGATTCAAGAAATGTCACTAAAGAATACATGGATGTCTCCATTATTTGGGATCTAATCTTTAGCACACTGTGACTAAAACATTTGTTCACATATTTAACACTGTTCTGGCTTGGGAATCCTTCTCCACATCTCCTATATTCTGTTCTCCAAGAAAGCATTGCCTACGTCCAGATGCTGTGAGTTTATGGCTTCTGAATCTACTGTCATCAAAATCTGAACTGAATGATGGATTTGAATATTTAAATAGTAGAAAAGGCAAGTTAACTACACAAATCCTTCCACTCAGGATGAATACAGTAGAATCCTGAAAATAAAAATGTATTATTTTCTAGTAGGACAATATGTCATTTCTGTTTTTTTTTTTTTCCTTTATGGCTCATCTTTGATAATTTTGACAAAATTTAGTCATATATTTTTCTATTTTATCTCTGAAGTTTTTGTTTTTTGTTTGTTTTGTTTTTTTGATCAGGCCAGAAGTGTACAGATCATTTAAGAACTTACTGCTTTAATTTATAACTAGTAACAAGCATAGGGTGCTGGCCTCCACTGTCACAGTTATCAATGCTTGTTTTAGTGCCAAATCCAGTATTATTCTCAACTTCCTCTCACATAGTAAGTCAGCCATATTTGATACAACTGATCATTCATTCAATTTTTCTTTGTTCAAACACTGTCCTTACTGGACATCAGGACTGCCTTCTCTCAATGTTCTAACTCTCTGGTCTCATGAGCTCAGTCTCTAAGTCACTTCCTGTCATTTCAACTCTATTCACTGGGCTATAAATAGCCAACTCATATTTATGATGTCATCCACATTTATGGCTACAGCTCTGAAACCTTTCTTGAACTTCAGACACATATCTCTTATCTTCCTAGGTATGTTTAATGGGAATCACAGGTCTAAAATGTTAAAAACTACAATCTTGTGTTCCATCCCTTGAACATTTGACTCCAATAGTCTTTTCTACTTCAAAAAATAAAAACTCCATTCTATTCCAATTCAAAGTCCATATTCTGAAGTCTTGATTTCTCTTACATTTTACATTACTAGATAGAACTGTGAAATATATCAAGAATCCAAACAGTTCTCATCACATTTACCACTAAGTCCAATCCAGCTAGGATCATTCCTCAACTGAAATGGTCTCCCAATTGGTTTCCCAGCATCTATCTCTGCCATCCTATAGTCAATTTTTCACACAGCAAATGCATTACATTGAAAGGAAAATCTGGCCAGGTCAAAATTATACAATGACTTTGGTGCATTTTGCTCCTGAATTATTTTACAGAGCAAAAACTTACTTTTTTTTAAATTTTTTTTTAATGTTTATTTATTTTTGAGACACAGAGAGAGCATGAACGGGGGAGGGTCAGAGAGAGAGGGAGACACAGAATCTGAAGCAGACTCCAGGCTCTGAGCTGTCAGCACAGAGCCCGACTCGGGGCTCGAACTCACAGACCGTGAGATCATGACCTGAGCCGAAGTCAGACGCTCAACCGACTGAGCCACCCAGGCGCCCCCAGAGCAAAAACTTTCAATTTCCTAATCAATTTTCTCCATTATACTATTAGCATTTTTAATTCTTTTCACTGAAAATACCTTTTTTTTTTTACTTTTCAAATTATTTATTTTATTTTGTATTTTAATTTCAGCACAGTTAACATACAGTGTTATATTAGCTTCATGTATATAATACAGTGATTCACCAATTTGTATATTACTCAGTGTTCATCATAAGTGTACTCTTAATCCCCATCACCTATTTTACCCATCCCTTCACCATCCACATCTGGTAACCATCATTTTATTCTCTATAGTTAAGAATATTTTTTTAATCTTTTTTCTGGTTTGTCTCTTTTTTCTCTGTTCATTTGTATTGTTTCTTAAGTTCCAAATATTAATGAAATCATATGGTATTTGTCTTTCTCTGACTTATTTCATTTAGCATTATACTCTCTAGATCCATCCATGTTGAAAATGGCAAGATTTCATTCATTTTTATGGTTGAGTAACATTCCATTGAGAGTGTGTGTATATACATATATATACATATACATACATACATATATACATATACACATATACATACACATACATATACATATACATATACATATACATATACATATACATATACATATATGTCTACATATCCCCCACCACTCTCATCTACTCATCTATGGATGGATACCTGGGCTGTTTCTATAGTTTTGCTATTGTAAATAATATTGCAATAAACATATGGGTGCATATATCTTTTTGAATTACTGTTTTTAGCATTCTTTCAGGTGAATACCCAATAGCAGACTTACTGGATCATATGGATTCAATTTATTTTTTAAGGAAATTACATACAATTTTGCACTGTAACTGCACCAGTTTGCACTTCCACCAACAGTGTGTGAAGGCTCCTTTTTCTCCACATCCTCATGAACACGGATTGTTTCTTGTGTTTCTCATTTTAGCTATGCTGACAGGCATGAGGTGATATGTCATTATGGTTTTGATTTGCATTTCACTAATGATGAATGATATGGAGCATCTTTTCATGTGTCTGTTGGTTATCTGTGTGTCTTCTTTGAAGAAATATCTGTTCATGTCTTCTGCCCATTTTAATCAGATTATTTATTTTTTGGTGTTGAGTTACATACATTCTTTATATAACTTGGATACTATTGGATATCATTTACAAGTATTTTCTCCTATTCAGTAGGTTGCCTTTATGTTTGTGATTATTCCCTTTGCTGTACAGATTTTTTTTTTAATTTTTATGTAGTCCAAATAGTTTATTTTGCTTTGGTGTTCCTTGCCTCAGGAGACATATTTAGAAAAATGTTGCTATGGCCAATGTCAAAGAGATTACTGCCTGTGCTCTCTTCTAGGATTTTTATGGTTTCAGGTCTCATATTTAGGCCCTTAATCCATTTTGACTTTGTTTTTGTATATGCTGTAAGAAAGTGGTCCAGTTTCATTCTTTTACATGCGGCTGTGCAATTTACCCAACACCATTTGTTGAAGAAATTATCTTTTTCCCATTGCAAATTATTGCCTCTTTGCCAAAGATTAATTAATGATATAATCTCATGTTTGGGGTGCCTGGACGGGTCAGTCAGTTAAGGATCTGACTTTGGCTCACATCATCATCTCACCACTGTGAGTCCTTCTCTTTCTGTACCTCCTCTACTCACACACTCTCTATCTCTCTCTCAAAAATTAATAAATGTTAAAAAAATTCTAATCACGTTTATTTCTGGGATCCTCATTCTGTTCTATTGATCTATGTGTCTATTTTTTGACAGGACCATACTATTTTGATTAATATAGCTTTGTAGCATATCATGAAATCTGGAATTGTGATATCTCAATTATTTTTCAAGGTGACTTTGGCTAGTCAAGGTCATATGTGCTTACATACAAATTTTAGGATTATTTTTTCTATGAAAAAAGGCTGTTGGTATTTTGATAGGAATTACATTAAATCTATAGATTGCTTTGAGTAGTACGGACATTTTAACAGTATCATTCTTTCAATCCATGAGCATGGGATACCTTTCAATTTGTGTCATCTTCAATTTCTTTCATAAATGTTTCATAGTTTTCAGAGTACAGGTCTTTCACCTTCTTGGTAAAATTTGTTCCTAGGTTTTATTATTTTTGGTGAAATTGTAAATTGAACTTTTTTTTAAATTTATGTTTCTTCTACTTCATGATTTGTGTATAGAAATGCAATGGATGTCTATACATTGATTTTGTTTTTTTAACATAATTTATTGTCAAATTGGCTTCCATACAACATCCAGTGCTCATCCCAACAAGTGCCCTCCTCAATGCCCATTACCCACTTTCCCTTCTCCTCCACCCCCCATCAACACTCAGTTTGTTCTCTGTACTTAAGGATCTCCTACGGTTTGCCTACCTGCCTCTCTGTTTGTAACTTAATTTCCACCTTCCTTCCCACATGGTCTTCTGTTATGTTTCTCAAGATCCACATGTGAGTGAAAGCATATGGTATCGTCTTTCTCTAACTGACTTATTTCACTTACCATAATACTCTCCAGTTCCATCCATGTTGCTGCAAATGGCAGGATTTCATTCTTTCTCATTGCCAAGTAGTATTCCATTGTGTATATAAACCACATCTTCTTTACCCATTCATCAGTTGATGGACATTTAGGCTCTTCCCATAATTTAGCTATTGTTGAAAGCACTGCTATAAACATTGGGGTACATGTGCCCCTATGCATCAGCACTCCTTTATCCCTTGGGTAAATTCCTAGCAGTGCTATTGCTGGGTTGTAGGGTAGTACTATTTTTCATTTTTTGAGGAACCTCCACACTGTTTTCAAGAGTGGCTGCACCAGTTGGCATTTACACCAACAGTGCAAGAGGGTTCTGGTTTCTCCATATCCTCACCAGCAGCTATGGTCTCCTGATTTGTTCATTTTAACCACTCACCAGTGTGAGGTGATATCTCAGTGTGGCTTTGATTTGTATTTCCCTGATGATGAATTATGAGCTTCATTTCATGTGCCTGTTGGCCACCTAGATGTCTTCTTTGGAAAAGTATCTATGCATGTCTTCTGCCCATTTCTTCACTGGATTATCTGTTTTATAGGGTGTGGAGGTTGGTGAGTTCTTTATAGATCTTGGATACTTTATCAGATATTTCATTTGCAAATATCTTTTCCCATCTGTCAGTTGCCTTTTAGTTTTGTTGATTGTTTCCTTTGCAGTGCAGAAGATTTTATCTTCATGAGGTCCCAATAGTTCATTTTTGCTTTTAATCCCCTTGCCTTTGGAGATGTGTCAAGTAAGAAATTACTGTAGCCAAGGTCAAAGAGGTTGTTGCCTGCTTTCTCCTCTAAGGTTTTGATGGTTTCCTGTCTCACATTCAGGTCTTTCATCCATTTTGAGTTTATTTTTGTGCATGGTGTAAGAAAGTGGTCTAGTTTCATTCTTCTGCATGTTGCTGTTCAGCTCTCCCAGCACCATTTGTTAAAGAGACTGTCTTTTTTCCATTGGATATTCTTTCCTGCGTTGTCAAAGATTAGTTGGCCATACATTTGTGGGTCCAAATCTGGGTTCTCTATTATATTCCATTGGTCTATGTGTCTGTTTTTGTGCCAATACCACACTGTCTTGATGATTACAGCTTTGTAGTAGAGGCTACAGTCTGGGATTGTCATTATTTGGTTTTCTTCTTCAATATTATTTTGGCTATTCAGGGTCTTTTGTGGTTTCATACAAATTTTAGGATTGTTTGCTCTAGCTTTGAGAAGAATGCCAGTGCAATTTTGATTGGGATTGCATTGAATGTATAGATTTCTTTGAGAAGTACTAACATTTTAACAATATTTATTGTTCCAATCCATGAGCATGGAATATTTTTCAATTTCTTTGTGTTTTCTTCAATTTCCTTCCAAGCTTCTACACTGTTCAGCATACAGATCTTTTACATCTTCGGTTAGGTTTATTCCTAAGTATTTTATGCTGCTTTATGCAACTGTAAATGGGATCAGTTTCTTTATTTGTATGTCTGTTGCTTCTTTATTGGTTTATAAAAAAGGAACTGATTTCCTTACATTGATTTTGTACTCTGTGACTTTGCTGAATTCATGTATGAGTTCTAGCAGACTTTTGGGGGAGGGTCTGTTGGGTTTTCCCTGTAGAGTATCATGTCATCTGCGAAAATGAAAGTTTGACTTCTTTGCCAATTTTGATGCCTTTTATTTCATTATGTCTGATTGCGGATGCTAGGACTTCCAACACTATGTTAAACAACAGTGGTGAGAGTGAACATCACTGCCATGTTGTTTTTCTCAGGAGGAAACCTCTCAGTTTTTCCCCATTGAAAATGATATTAGCTGTGGACTTTTCATAAATGACTTTTATGATGTTTAAGTATGTTCCTTCTATCCTGACTATCTTGGGGGTTTTTATTAAGAAAGGATGTTGCATTTTGTCAAATGCTTTTTCTGAATCTATTGACAGGATGATATGATTCTTATTCTTTCTTTTATTAATGCGATGTATCACATTGATGGATTTGTGAATACTGAACCAGCCCCACAGCCCAGGAATGAATCCCACTTGATTATAATGGATGATTCTTTTTATATCCATATATTGAATTCGATTTGCTAGTATCTTGTTGAGAATTTTTGCATCCATATTCATCAGGGATATTGGCCTGTAGTTCTCCTTTTTTGTGGAGTCTCTGTCTGGTTTGGGAATCAAACTAATGCTGGCTTCATAGAATGAGTCCTGAAGTTTTCCTTCCTTTTCTATTTTTTGGAACAGTTTGAGAAGGATAGGTATTAACTCTGCTTTAAATGTCTGGTAGAATTCCCTGGGAAGCCATCTGTTCCAAGACTCTTTTTGTTGGGATATTTTTGATAACTGATTCAATTTCTTCACTAGATATGGGTCTGTTCAAATTTTCTGTTCTTCCCATTTGAGTTTTGGTAGTGTGTGGGTGTTTAGGAATTTGTCAATTTCTTCCAGGTTGTCCAGTTTGTTGGTATATAATTTTTCATATTATTCCCTGATAATTGCTTGTATTCCTGAGATATTGGTTGTAATAAATCCATTTTCATTCCTGATGGTCCTCTCTCTTTTCTTTTTGAGAATCCTGACTAGCGGTTTATCAATTTTGTTTATTTTTCCAAAAAAAACTAACTCTTAGTTTCATTGATCTACTGTTTTTTTTTTCTGGATTCTGTATTGTTTATTTCTGCTCTCATCTTTATTATTTTTCTTCTTCTTGGTTTGGGATTTCTTTGCTGTTCTGCTTCTAGTTCCTTTAGGTGTGATGTTAGATTTTGTATTTGGGATTTTTCTTATTTCTCAAGATAGGCATGGATTGCAATGTATTTTCCTCTTAGGACTGCCTTTGCTGCATCCCAAAGGGTTTGGATTATTGTTTTCATTTTCATTCATTTTCATATACTTTTTAATTTATTCTTTAATTGCCTGGTTGACCTATTCATTCTTTAGTAGGATGTTCTTTAACCTCCATGCATTTGGAGGTTTTCCAAACTTTCTCCCATGGTTGATTTCAAGTTTTATAGCATTGTCATCTGAAAGGGTGCATGGTATGCTCTCAATTATTTTATATTTATTGAGGGATTTTTTGTGACCTAGTATGTGATCTATCTTGGAGAATGTTCCAGCACTCAAGAAAAAAATATATTATGTTGTTTTGGGATGCAGAGTTGTAAATATATCTGTCAAGTCCGTCTGATCCAGTGTATCATTCAGGGCCATTAATTCCTCACAGATTTTCTGTCTAGATGATCTGTCCATTGGTGTAAATGGAGTATTAAAGTCTCCTGCAATTACCACATTCTTACCAATAAGATTGCTTATGTTTGTGACTGTTTTATATATTTGGGTACTTCTGAATTTGGTGCATAGATGTTTATAATTGTTAGCTCTTCCTAATGGATAGACCCTGTAATTATTATATAATTCCCTTCTTCATCTATTATAGCCTTTAGTTTAAAATTTAGTTTTTCTGATATAATTATGACTACTTCAGCTTTCTTTTGACTTCCATTAGCATGATAGATAGTTCTCCACCCCTCAATTTCAATCTGAAGGTGTCCAAGTCTAAAATGGGTCTCTCGTAGATAGCAAATTGATGGGTCATGTTTTATTGTCCATTCTGATACCCTATGTCTTTTGTTGGAGCATTTAGTCCATTTACATTTAGTGTTATTATTGAACAATATGGGTTTAGGGTCTTTGTGATATCTGTAGGTTTCATGCTTATAGTGATGTCTCTGGTACTTTGTGGTCCTTGAAACATTTCACTCAGAGTCCCCCTTAGGATCTCTTGTAGGGTTGGTTTAGTGGTGATGAATTTCCTCAGTTTTTGTTTGGGAAAACCATTATCTCTTCTTCTGTTGTGAATGGCAGGCTTGCTGTATAAAGGATTCTTGGCTGCATATTTTTCCTGTTCATCACAATGGAGATTTCCTGGCATTCCTTTCTGGCCAGCCAAGTTTCAGTAGATAGGTATGCTACTACCCTTATGTGTCTACCTTTGTATTTATCTCTAGCTGCTTTCAGAACACTCTCTTTATCCTTGTATTTTTCCAGTTTCACTATGATATGTCATGCATAAGATCGACTCAAGTTATGTCTGAAGGGAGTTCTCTGTGCCTCTTGGATTTCAATGCCTGTTTCCTGCTCCAGATTGGGGAAGTTCTCAGCTATGATTTCTTCAAGTACACCTTCAACCCCTTTCTCTCTCTTGTCCTTCTGGAATTCCTATCATACAGATATTATTCTGTTTGTTTGAATCACTTAGTTCTCTAATTCTCCCCTCGTGATCCTGGATGTTTTCATCTCTATTTTTCTCAGGTTCCTCTTTTTCCCTAAATTTATCTTCTAATTCACCTATTCTCCCTCTGCCTCTTCAATCTGCACTGTGGCCACCTCCCTTTTATTTTGCACCTCATTGTTAGCATTTTTTAATTCATCATACCTTTTTTAGTTTCTTGATCTCTGCAGAAATATATTCTGTTATTTTCTATGCTTTTTTTCAAGCCCAGCAATTAATCTTATGGCTATTATTCTAATTTCTTGTTTAGTTATATTGCTTATATCTATTTGGATCAATTCTTTAGCTGTCACTTCTTCTTGTAACTTCTTTCAAGGCGAATTCTTCCATTTCATCATTTTGGCTATGAGTTTTAAAAGCTTGTGAGTTTTAAAAGCTTGTTATGTGCTCTGCACCTGCAAGCACTGATATATTAAAGGCGGTTCATACACTGTCCAGGGCCTGACCCTTCAGGAGGTGTTTTTTGGAGATGTTACTTGCTCTGTCTTGTTGTGACTTTGGTTATTTTACTTCCCTACTTGTAGTGATGTTTTGGACCCTCCACCAAATCTGCTTTGTTCTTTGAAGTAGCCCTGGAAAGGGAAACAAACAGGCAAACAAACAGAAAACAAAAACATGCAAACACACAAACAAATTTAAAAAAAGTAAAAAAAAAAAATAATCCCAAAGCAAAAAACCAGAAACAACCAGCTACAAGTTAAGAACAGTGTGGAGGCAATGCTGATGGAAGAGCACATACAGAGAGAAATGATAGGGGAGGGGAAATAGAAAAATTAAACATTGACCAGGCAGAGAGACTAAAGGGCTTAATCCAGTGAGAGAAAAAGGAAAATAAAGAAGGAGGTGAGGAGAAAGAAACAAAGATAAAGTTGCCCAGACAGAGAAACTATACGGCTTAATTATTCCAGAGAGAGAGAAAGTAAAGAAAGAGGTGTAGAAAATGAATCAAGCGAATGAATTAAATATGTCTGCTTAAACAAACCAGCAACCAGAGTAATCAGCATAGAGGAGGGAAGAGATAAGCAGGAGAAGGGGAATGAAGAATATATATCTAAATGACAAGAATTGTCTGAGAATTAATCCAGGTAATACAATAGAGCTGGACTGGAGGAGGGGATCATCTGGTTCCTCAGCATCTATCCAGTTCCAGTAGATACCCAGTTACCTGGGGGAGAGGGGCGTGGTTTGATGTGGATGGTTCTTACCTCCACTGTGGGCCCTGTGGACCAATCCTTGAGGCCCTGTGTTGGTGGTGGTGGGCAGAAAAATGGTGACCCCCAGTCTCCTCCATTGATCTGGTGTCCCAAATCTGTTTGAGCTGTTCTCACTATGCCGCAGGCACAGACGAGGTGTTCAGTCTTTATCTGCTGACTCCCGTGCCCTGGCCCTCGGCTGGGATTCAAACTCCAGCTCTGTGTGCCCTGGTACTGGAGAAGCACTTCTCCATGTTGCTCAATACGTAGTCCACGGCTGGCTTTGTCCTGTCCCGCAGCACTCCAGGGAGAGGATCGCTTTCTCCTCCTGTGGACTGCACTCCTGACCTAGCCACCAAGCCCAGGGCTGGCTCCCCTCCTCCCTAGGTGCACAAACAAGGCAGCCGGCCCCAGTCCAGAGAAAGCCCCACAATTAGAGATTAGATCTTTCTCCATCCTGGTCTGAGGTTTTTGTCTTGACCAGATACAGTCCTATGCTTGCCCAGTCTTTCTTTCTCTTCCCTTTGTCTCTCCACTGGAAGGGGTCCCTCCCCTCCATGTCTACACGGACCATTTTATCTCTCCCAGTTTGCGGTCATCCACCTATGGCCCATAACTTTGTCCTGGTGTCTCCCTGGTAGCGGTTCAGTCTCTTTCCCTCCCAGACTCTTGGGGTTCAAAGGCCTTTGGCTTCAACCCTTTGAGAGATGTGGGAAATTCGGATCCCCCTGCTTCTCCACCATGTTGGCCCCTCCCAGGAAGAGTTTTTTCTGTACATTGACTTTGCATCCTGTGACCTTATTTAATCTATTTATCAGTTCTACTAGATTTTTGGTGAGGCTTTTAGGGTTTTCTACAGATATATCATGTCGTTGGTAAATAGTGAAAGTTTTACTTCTTCCTTTTCAATTTTGATGCCTTTATTTACTTATGTTGTCTAATTACTGTGGCTGGGACTTCCCATACTATGTTGAATAAAAGTCATGAGAGTAGACATCCTTGTCATGTTTCTAACCTTAGGGGTAAAGTTCTGTTTTTCACCATTGAGTATGTTACCTGTGGGTTTTTCATATATAGCCTTTATGATGTTGAGGTATGCTCCCTCTAAACCTACTTTGTTGAGGGTTTTTATAATGAATGGATGCTGTTTGTCAAAAGCTTTTTCTGCATCTATTGAAATGAATATATGATTTTTATTCCTCTTCTTGTTGATGTGACATATCACATTGATTTGCAAATGTTGAATAACATTTGCATCCCAGGAATAAATCCCACTTGATCATTGTGGATGATTTTTTAAATGTACTGTTGGATTTGGTTTGCTAATATTTTGTTGAGGATTTTCATATCTATGTTCATTAGAGATACTGGCCTATAGTTATCTTTTGTCTTGTCTTGTCTTTTTTTGTTGTTGTGTCTTTATCTGGTTTTGGTATCAGGGTAACACTAGTCTCCAAATGTATGTGAAAGATTCCCCTCCTCTTTTAGTTTTTGGAATGCTTTGAGGAGAACAGGCATTAAATTTTCAAATGTTTGGTAGAATTAACCTGTGAAGCTATCTGGTCCTGGACCTTTGTCTGTTGGGAGTTTTTTATTACTGATCCAATTTCATTGCTGGTAATCAGTCTGTTCAAATTTTCTATTTCTATCTGATTCATTTCTGGGAGGCTATATGTTTCTAGAATTTATCCATTTCTTTTAGGTCGTCCAATTTGTTGGCATATGATTTTTCATAATATTCTCTTTAATCCTTTGTATTTCTGTAGTGTTGGTTGTTATTTCTCCTTTTTTTTTTTTTGAGCCCTCTCTTTCTCCTCTCTCTCTCTCTCTCTCTCTCTCTCTCTCTCTGTCTGGCTTTATCAATTTTGCTGATTTTTTTTTTCAAAGAACCAGCTCTTGGTTTCATTTCTCTGTGATACTATTCTTTTAGTTTCTATTTTGTTTATTTCTTTTCTAATCTTTGTTATTTTTTTTCCCTTCTATTGGTTTGGGGTTTTCTTCTGTTTCTAGCTTTTTTTAGATGTCAGGTTAGGTTGTTTATTTGAGATATTTCTTGCCTCTTGAGGTAAACCTGTATTGCTATAACCTTCCCCCTTACAAAGCCTTTTGCTGTGTCCCAAAGATTTTGGACCATTGTGTTTTAATTTTCATTTGTTTCTATGGATTTTTTGATTTCTTCTTTGACTTCTTGGTTTACCCATTCATTGCCTAGTAGCATGTTATTTAACCTTCATGTATTTGTGGCCTTTCCATACTTTTTCTTATGGTTAGCTTCTAGTTTCATATTGCTGTGGTCAGAAAATATGCATGGTATGACTGATATTTTTTAATTTGTTGAGACTTGTTTTGTTGCCCTATATGTGATCAATTCTAGAGAATGTTCCATGTGCATTTGAAAAGAATGTGTTTTCTGCTGTTTTAGGATGGAATGTTTTGAACATATCTGTTAGATCCATCTGATCCAATGTGTCATTCAAAGCTGTTGTTTCCTTATTGATTTTGTTTCAATGATATATCCATTGATGTTAGTGATTAATGTCTCCTACTATTATTGTATTACTATGGATTACTTCCTCTAAGTTTATTACCTCCTTTCTGTATTTGGGTGTTCTCATGTTGAGTGCATAAACATTTACAACTATTTTATTTACTTGTTGGATCATTCCCTGTATGATTAAATAGTGTCCCTCTTCATCTTTTGGTATACTCTTTGTTTTGAAGTCAATTTTGTCCAATGTAAGTATCACCATTCCAGCTTTATTTCCACTTTTATTTGCATGATGACTACTTTTCCATCCCTTCACTTTCAATCTGTGTGTCTTAAAGTCTGAAATGAGTCTCTTGTAGGAAGCATACAGATAGGTCTTGCTTTTTTATCCATTCTGTCACCATATGCCTTTTGTTTGGAGCATAGAGTTCATTTATGTTCAACATAATTTTTGATATGTATATATTTATTGCCATTTTTTTACTTGTTTTATGGTTGTTTTTGTAAGTCTTTTATGTTCCTTTCTTCTCTTACTCTCTTCTCTCATGGTTTGCTGGCTTTCCTTAGTGATAGACTTGGATTCCTTTCCCTTTATTTTTTGCATATCTATTACTGGTTTTTGACTTGTGGTTATGATTAGGTTTGTACATAATATCTTCTGCATATAGCAATTTATATTAAATTGATGGTCACTTAAGTTCGAACCCATTCTTTACTCCTTTCCTGCCATATATTTTAGGTATATGTTATCACACTTTATATCCTTTTAATTTGTAACTCCCTTGACAGGTGTTTACAGACCAGTGTTTTCTCTCTCCTGTTTTGCTAAATTATTTTTATTGTTAATATCTTTTCCAAGATTACTGAGATTTAGCATATAACATAGGTAAAGTGATACTATGTGATTATTTGAAATACATGTTTTGCAAAATGATTACTATAATAAGTTTACTTAATACTTCCATCCCCTCATATAATTAGTGTTGACAAATTCTCTGAGCAAGTTTAGAATTAATAAATTCCTTTAGGAGAGTACTGTCCCTTCATTTCTCAAAGACGGTTTTTTGGTAAAGTATTTTTGGTTGGCAGGGTTTTTTTTATTTCAGCATTTTGGGTGTATCATCCCACTCTTACTTCACAAGAATGCATTGTAGGGCTGATTTCACTGGAGACTCCTGGGACAGCTGGTGCCAGCAGGTGCAAGAATGAGATGAGGGCCTGTGTGCCCAGGATCCTGCCAAGAATCCTGCCTTGCAATCCACCTGGGGCCTAGCTTCCTGGGTTGCTTGAAAAACACCCACTGGGTAAATGGGGTCTGGGTTTGTGGGAGCCCACTGGGAGCTTGCCAGGGATACCTATGGGGCTCCAGAAGGTTCCTAGGGCTATGGGTGCTGGTAGGACTCACCTAAGGCTATAAAAGTCAGCCTCAGTGCTGGGTGATGATGGGCCATGTTCGAAGTTCAAGGTGAAGTCCAGCTCTCACTTTGCTCTCCTCCCACCTGCAAGGGGTCTTCTTTCTGCCAGCTGGTACATTGGTGCATTTGGGGGAGGGGTGATGGGGGTAGTGTGAATCTATTTTTCCCAGCCTCCACAAGGCATCCTTTCCTGTTTTTCTGCTTCACTCAGGTGCCACAGATCTTCAGCTAGAATCCTTGATTCCTGGGAAGGTACTTTCTAAGTGGATCATTGTTCAACCTGATGTTTTTCAGTGGTAGGGACCAGTGGTAGAAATTGCTGTTATGCCGTTTTGCTGATGTCACTTTCTAGCGCTAATTTTATTTTACTAAAATTATTTTCATCAGTTAATTATTTTTTCTATCAATATATCAAAGGAGATATTGCATATGGTTATTTTAAATATTTTATAAAATATTTTATAGATATTTTATATATATCTGAGCATATAAATAAACACCTGTAAATCACCCTTAATTTTATGAGATAGAATATTTTTAATATCATTGCATCTATGTATTCCTCTCCAATCTTGTCCCCTTAATTTTATTTGTTCATCATTATATTTAATTTTCTCATTTATCTTGTCATGTATGTATTTATCCCTATCAATAAACCATTTACTTTTTATTTTTTTTATTTATTTACATTTTTTTATTTTTTAAATAAAATACATTAAATACATTAATAATAAAATACATTATATACATATACATGTACATATATACATACATATTATGTACATATATACATAAAATAATAAAATACATTATATTTTATTTTATTTTTTATTTTACACTTAATAAAAATGATGTCATAGTGTATGTGATCTTCTCGGACTTGCTGTTTCTGTCCTACACTGATTCTAAGATCCATCTATGCTGCATGTAAACCTAGTTCATGTATTTCACTTCTGTATAATAATCTATACACCATCATTTATCTTTTCTACAGTCAATGAACATTTCAATTCTTTATAGATTTTTGCCATTGTGAACAGTGCTGACAAGAAAATGTGTGTGCGTAAGTCCTGACACATGCATGTAAGAGTTTCTTTGGGGTGCACACCTATGAACAGAAGTGGTGAGTTATACAACATGTAAATGTCTAGCTTCAAAGTATAGTGGCATATTGCCATCCAAAGTGAATGAGCCGATGAGCAGTCTCAGCCAGATTGGATGAGTTCCCTGTTAATCTACATTTTCATTTTTCATTCCAAATTTGACAATTTCATTTTTCCCCTACAAATCAAAGCAAAATAAAAGAAACCCACCCCCTCCCACCATGGCTTCTCATCTCAGTCAGAGTAATAGCCAATAACATACCTCTGTGATCTGTCCGGGCATTCTCTCTGGCTCCGTCCCCTACTCCTCTGTACTTGCTTCCTCCTCTCCAGCCACACAGGCCTCAGTAGTGTACTGGGAATACAGCAAGCATACTCCAGACTCAGGGCATTGCACTGGCAGGTAACTTTACCTGGAATACAACCCTGCCCAACATCCCATACGACATTCTGCTCTTCTCCTCATGATTCCTAGTGGCTTCCCAGATAGCAAGACTTTCCTGACTCTACTAAATCAAGTAATAACCAGCATTACGGTTATTCTTAGTCCTCTCTTCTCCTCTCCATTAATATTTTTATAGCACTTATCTCCATCTGACATGTTATACATTATTTTTTCATGTGTTTTTGGTATGTCTCCTTCACATTCTAACATGAGCTACACAATGGCATGGATGTTGACTCTTTTCACTGCTCTATATTTAATAACTGGATAACTTTCTGACACACATTCATTTCTCAACTAGAAACTGTAGAATGAATGAGAGATTAGTGATAGTGAACAAAAAATACATTTATTTTCATTTGCAGATTTCTTAATCCACTGCTATGGGAATGGAACTGAGCCCTTTGTGATATGAAATTGATTCATTTTTCAATAAACATAAAGTATTTTCTTTGAATGGCTAACTTTTCTAAATACATTAGAGATTAACCATAAAATTTATTTAGTAGAAGAAAACATTTATATTTAAAACTGACCACATAAACATCCAAACAGGCAAAGTTGAACATTAACAAAATAATATTTGATTATCCCAATTTGTTTCTATTGAAGGACAGGTTATTATAATGTTCTTGGTGAGAATACAAGTACATTTTTGCATAGAGATCACAGCCTATGCCATTTAATAGTATATTAGTTGTGTATTATTTAATGTACAACTGTATTATTCAAATTATAACATAATTAATTTTTGCAAACAATTTTCCAAGTATCACAGCAAATTACTCTCATATACTAAAAGTGTTTCCAAGTAAGTGCAACATTTTCACACATTCTTTTATATTTTGGACATATTATTGTTTGAAGTATTTAGTATTTTACTGAGGCTCCTATTTTACTGAGGTTCAGGGGAAAAAGTAGAATTTTGTGTTATAGTAATTGAACTAAACTCACTTTATAACTTTAAATTTTCCATCATTATTTAATTTTTTTGAGGTTTAACACTCTGTTTTTCAAAAAGGATTTAATAATAGTGACCACCCAACTTAGTTTTAAAATCAAATGTGTTGGGCGCCTGGGTGGCTCAGTGCTTACGCTTCTGACTTAGGCTCAGGTAATGATGTCACAGTTCATGAGTTCAAGCCCCACATTGGGCTCCCTGCTGTCAGAGCTGAGCCTGCATGGATCCTCACTCTCCCTCCCCTGCTTGTGTGCTTTCTCTCTCTCAAAAATAAATAAACATTTTTAAACAGTTAAATGCATAAAAGGAACTGGGATGAAGCTCAGAACTACCTGAATAATTCTGCCTCTTTAGACTTCTATCTGCAGGGACTCATAAGCATGTGTCTCATTGTAGGAGTCAATTATTATCTTTATAGCAATATTTTTGGTTTAGAAAATACATGCAAAAAACAGTTCAGCATCCTCATAGCTATGAAATAATATTGGGATATCCAGTTGAAATAAATATAAAACTAGGTCAGTTGTGGAAGGGCAATATTCTTGATTTGTTAATGTTTTCTCCCTCTCTCCCTCTCCCTCTCCCTCTCCCTCTCTCTCTCTGTATACACACACACACACACACACACACACACACACACACACCAACTGGGGTTTTATCTTCTAAAAACATAGAAAAGTAGTATTTTTTTTGAGACTGAAATATGAATGCTCTTTCTCTGTTAAAATATCTGTTTTGAAATTTGGTGAAATGATCTACAGAATGTTGATACTTTCAGTGGAAATCCATCACACCTGCAATAAATGCCACAAATTGACTGTCTTGCAGTCAGACTCAGAAAAAAGATAGTTATTTAATAAACATAGTAATTTAGCCACCTGCAAGGTCTCAGCAAAGGCTATTTATAGTTGCTATTTATCATTGTCCCTTTATGAACACAGCGAACAAATTTATATTAACATTGTATACATACTTGTTAACTGAACTCTTCTGGGATCACGGTTTGAACCTTTTATGGTGATTTGAATTTTTGTGATCAAATTCTATGTATAACAAAGTAATGCATTTCTATTATTTTATGCTTACAAAATTCCTTATAAGAGTCTATGTATGACTTAGTATAGGCAAAATAAAATTAAAGAACTAATTAAAACTCAATTAAGCATAACTAATATATATGAAACACACAGGCATTTTCTCTCCAAATACAAATTTCAATAAAAAAAGAAAAGTATACAGGCAGTAATAGAAGGAAACACACCATACTAAAAGTTAACAATTTGCACTTCCCTGTTTGAATTATGATTGCAGGTTTACCTTCCTATTTTCAGATCACAACAGGTTTTTAATAACAATTTATTCTTTAGATTTTGGAAATAGAAGACTGTACTTAATTTTATTTAGTTTTAATGTTAAAAACATAGGTGATAAAGAGTCATATATTTCCTGGGAGAGCATATAGCACAGAAAATGTCAAAAGTCTACCCAATCCTAGTAGGATATTTGGAAGAGATCACTGTTGTAATAATAGTTTTTCAGTGGAATAGTACAAAATATAATACTTTTGACAATCATCAGAATTTTTTCCAACACAAAGAAGAAGCTTAATAAAAACTGTGAAAAGAAATTAAAAATTGAATATCTTACAAACAAGAAATGCCAAAGAATTTTTAAAAATATAATCCTTCCATTTTATAGTAAACTACTTTAGTAGTCTAAATGGAATTATTCTTTTTAAAAGTGTTTTATTAGTAGCATCATTAATAGCAAAAAAAATCATTATGTAAAATTTGAATGTGACACAAAGTAGAGAAAAAGTATTTCAAAAGTTATTTACAAAAAAAATCAGTATTTTGTCAAATACATGGAGTAATAGCATGTTTGGAGAATATATATTTTAAATAGAGAATCGTCATGAATAAAAATGTCAGTTCCAATGAAATTGTTAAATTGAAACAACGGGACAAGGGTAAGATGCAAGAAAATCAACTTATATTTTATTGTATCTTTGTTTTTACGTTTACTGGTATTAAATACCATTTGAAATAAAATAGAATACTTCTGACACATCATGAATTTGGTGTCTTTGCTGATTATTAAAGTCTCTCCATACAGGCTTCACAGAATATAAAATGAAACACTAACAATTTATTTGAGCACTCTGCCCCTCTGTGTTGACACAATATTATTTCATTAAACAGAACCATTATCTTCTGCTGCCCTTTCCCTGACCTTCAAGTTTATCTTAATTTGTTTTAGATTTTGAAATGAAAGGAATGCAAATAAAAAAGATGTTGAAATATGGTGCTGAGTATAGTGCATTGCTGTTTGCTTTCGATCTCTCCTTTATAAAGGTTTCCTGGGTCCAGGCTGGAGATATGTCACTTCTCTGACCTCTTAAAGCATTTGATGTCTTTTTTATTATTCATTCAGTAATTTATTTGCCTTATGATGTTTTAGTAATAAAATCATATTAGTTCACACAATTATTTCACATGAATTCATATGGGTCTGTACAATAACCTTTACAAAACTCCATGCTTGGAGAAATTAGGTATTGTTACCTACACTGTGAGGATGAGAAAATCATTCACATACTTGTTCAAGGTCCATTGGTGTTTTAAGTGGCTGAGGCAGGTCTAAAGTCCAGAATTATTTTCTATTGTGTTACAAGACAGTTGCAATATTATTAACTCTTAAATTTATGTTGAACTTTGGAATCCCCAAGTGGGATGTTTAAGAACAACCACTTTCTTAATTTTTATCTACTTATTAAGTAGATAAACTTATTAAGTTTCCTTGTTTGTATCAATTACCAGAAAATATCTTAAAATTAGACTTTAGAATTGCCATCCCTATTTTATAGATGCAGAAACACGACTAGCCTGAAAGTCACAGTGCCTAGGTTAAGAGTCACTACTAAAATTTAGGTCTTCTCACTGTTTCCTGCGCTCTGTGTTGCCTTTTGGTAGGGAATGAATGTAGTTATCAGTAAATCCCTCCATATATTGAATGTACACACATAGCAAATATTCTATAAGCTATGCATAATTTTACTTTAATATGAAAGTACATTTTACTTATTCTATATACCTACAGATTCAGGGATATGTAAATATAGAAAGATAGAAAGATAAACCCTTGCTATATTGCAAAGATTCATATTTTATTTCAGCAAAAATAAATAAATCGAATAGTTAGCAGCATGTAAGACATAAGTTAATTGTAAGGGAGAAAGAACATTAAGAGATAAGCAGTTGGTATGCTTAAAGAAAAATTTACTGAATTAAATTGAACCGAATTGCTGAATTTAAAGTGTAAGTTACCAAAATGTGCAATCCGCAAAAATAAGATTGTTTTTCAGACAGAAAATAAAGAGGCAAACTTTATTCACCATGTAAGGTGTCAAAGAGAAAGAGAAAATAGAAGAGAAAATATAGAAAGAAATAGAAAAAATAGAAGAGAAAATCATTATGGGTCAGTCGATAGTAATTCATTTTGACTGAAAATTGATATCAGCTATTAAGATGATATTTTCAGTAGATGTTTCTTTAAGCCGTGGTATGTATATTAAAAAAAATAACCCTAGATAATTTCACAAATATTTACAGAGTGCCTATTATGAATGAATAAATGAATATTTCATCATGTTATCTTCATGTCTCTATAGTTTCCATTTGTGAAAGATGAGCTGATACTAAGTTTCCAGATAGGGGCTGTCCAACAGAGTAGGTACTAGTTAAATGTGGCTATAGGAATTTAAATTTAACTAAATTAGAAACAATTAAAATTTCAATTGTTGAGTCACACTATCACCTTTCAAGTGTGATTGCCACCTGTGGCTAGTGGCTACTATATCCGTTGGTACAGACATAGTGCATTCAATTTATCACAGAAACTTTTACTACACAGCACTGATCTAAATCTTACAATTCTTCAAGTACTAGGAACCCAGGAATGCAAATTTCTGCTAATTAACTTGCCTGCATATTCACACGAAATGACCCTATTAAACATTTCTTTAGGAAAGTGTTTATCTAGCCCTCTTTGGTGCAAAGAAAGGTCATCTCAGGGATATGTACATTCAAATTTTTGTCAAGTACAATCCTATAATAGGTATGGATGCCTCAGGCAATCATAGCAGGAAGCCCCAGTAATTGATATGTAATCTAATAACTCTTCTTGCACTAATAGCATAATCATTAAGCAACTAGCTGTCCAACAGAGAGAATTTTGCTCAGTCAACAGGATCTGCAAAACAGTTATACAAACTATAATGTTGTAATCTTGGTTTTTAATAAAATTCTTGGAAGGCGGAGAGTCTGTGATACACATAGACATAAAACCACTGCATAAAGGAAAATCTATGGTATCTGCTAATTCTGACATACAGAGAATACAAAGTCTGGTAGCCAGCCACATGCCTGCATTCTTCCTGCTCACCATAAAATAAAGCATGCAAATGGCTTTATATACCTGTAATTATGCTTCTAATCAGGTTTCCTATTCAAACAAGAAGGTTAGAAAGAAACAGTATTTGCACAACTGTAAAGGGAACTGAAACTAATTACCTAGTTTCTCTTCTGAAAATATGAATAGATAACCAGAGTTTTCAACATATGAGAAATGTCAGTCACTTGAAAGAGAAAGACCAAGATGAACTAAAAGAAAATGTGACAGCAGAGAGATCTGAAATAGAGTAAAAAATTACTTTAAAAAATCTTTAATGTAATCAAATACAATCCAGAGAATACGATATCTACAAGATATGAAAAAAGTTCTAAAAATGGAAGCATTGAACAAATAAAGTTTTAAGAGATAAAATATTGTGTAGTTATTATATGTGTGTAATGTATATTTTTGTATAAATAAAAACAATAAAGGGATGATAAAATAAAGCAAAAGAAATTATTCAGAACATAGTATAGTAATCAGGAAATTGTAGGAGAAAATGTAAGAGCATGAGAATACCTCATGTTTCAACATGTCATTAACAAAATGCTCAGAAACGTTAACAAAAAAAAATTGAATAAAATTACTACAGGAACCTTAAAAAATTTTCCAGAAGTAAACATAGAGAGAAGTCGTTAGTTTGAAAGATACCCTCAAGTGATGTTAATAGTAAAAAAAGAGAGAGAATCATAATTTGACATGTTCTTTTGAAATTTCAGAATTTCAAAGATAATGTAATGGATTTCATTAGAAAAGAAAACAAAACATCTCACCAAAGACATCATTAAGAAAATGAACAGGTAAGACAGAGACTGAGAAATATTTGAAAGACATATATAAATCAAAGATTTATATCTGAATAATAAAATTTAAAAACTACAAATTAGTGGGGTGCCTTGGTGGCTCAGTCAGTTAAACATCCAACTTCAGCTCAGGTCATGATCTCACAGTTCATGGGTCGGAGCCCTATGTCTGTGCTGACAGCTCAGAGCCTGAGGCCTACTTTGGATTCTGTGTCTCCCTCTCTGTCTGTCCCTCCCTGCTCATGCTCTGTCTCTGTCCCTGTCTCTGTCTCTCTTTCTCTCTCCAAAATAAACATTAAATTTTTTAACTACAAATTACCAATAACAATGCACTGAAAAAATGAGCAAATAACTTGAATTGATAATTACTCTCAAAAGAAGATAGACAAATGGAAAATGAGACAGAAAATTGTGGACTTCTCTTTGAAATTCTCCTGCATTAACTTACAGTGCCCACTCCCTCAGCTTTTTTTCCCCTTTCTTTTTATCTTCACAGGGTATGGAGTATGTGGTTACACTGTCCTGTGACAGCTTGTGAGAATCACTTCAGGTTGTCTGGGTGGTGGTGGTAGGTTTGTTTGTTTGTTTCTCTGTATCACCCTTTCTAATCTATTGTTTCTAATCTATCTTTTCTATCTTGTCCTTTCTATTACTGGCTATATAGATTCAAAACCAAAGTAGCTCAAATAAATTGTGTAGAAAATAACAGAATTCCTCATGGTGAGTGGGGAAATTAAATAATAGAAAGACTCAGAAAAACTCACTTAGCAGATACATGAAGGGATACTGAAGAAATACTGTGTGTTCATGATTTTTTTCCCAGTCATATAAATTAAGTAAAATATTTTCCAAGTGGTATGATTTATATCAGCAAAGTGTATTTGCTCCAGCAGTAGCCACAGACCAGCAGAGGGTTGAACTCCTCCAGTTAAGTTGTCAACCAAAGTAATAGATGCAGAGGATAGTTATAGGATTTGGGGGTGTTTTACAATGGAGTTGATTCTAAGTAGACGATATTGGAAAACATTAACCCTGAAAAATAAGTCAGTCAGACAAGTCAAGAAGCTTGGAAAAAATAAAGGACAGCAAAGGACAAATAAGTAAGGATAAGATTAAGAATTCAAAAATGAACCAACTATACTAGATAAATAAATCAAATCTAAAGTAAGATCTTCAAAAAAAGCATTTTTAAATTGCATACTTCTAAAATTTTTGACCAAGAGATAAGGAGAGAACAAACACAAAAATAACACTAGATAGAAAAAAAATTTACAAGTGAATGAGAGGACATTAAAGTGTCACAAGATGTTTCCACATATAAGTTTATTACACTAAATTATGAAATTTTATCAAAAGAAAAAGTTTAGCTCAAATATCAAAACCCTGATCAGGCCAAAATAGGATAGAAGAAATTGAAGAGTCAGTTTATCACTAACAAAACCATCATGCATGGATAATTACACAGTGAATTATATCAACATTTTAAATAATATCAATATTTAAATTAGTCCATTATATAAAAAATTGGAATACTTCCAAATTAATTATGTGAAGCTAGCTTAATCCCACTATCAAGATCATGCAGAAAAATCACAAATATAAACCTTATCTGTGGTTCAATGTTATAATAGGAATGTACATACAAAGACTCTAAATAAAATATTAGTGAATCAAACAGAGCAATATATCAAAGCATTGATATATCTTGAGTCAATAGGGGTCAGCTTAGCAATGCAAAAATTGTCAACATTTGGATACATAATAATGCTATTATGTACTATCTTAAAAGACTAAAAGATAAAAACCAAATTATTTAGCTCCATAGACGATACAGAAGATACAATATGGTTCACCACCAATACCTGATTTAATAAATTAAATTTTAGCAAGCTAGGAATAGAATGGCGCTTTCCTAATTTGATCACAGGCATCTATTAAAAAAATAACATTATACGTCATCCCTAACAGGGAGATCCTAGACACTTTCATTAAAGAATCCTAATAATTGGCATCACCAGAGGTGTATTAAAGAACATTCTATCCAATATGCAACAATATAGACTTGTGCTGTGAATTAGATATCGGTAGTTTCTTCCCATTCACACTTAAATCACTTTTGCATTCTGATGACTAAATGTGTGATATTACATTAAACTTCACACACCTCTGTGTAATCTACATGGACCAATAAAAATAAGAGCAGAGCAAAAGGTCTTGATTTGATATTCACAGTAAAAGCTATCCTACAATGCAATGCTTATTTCAACTGTGAATAGTGTTTGTCCTCTGTGACTTGATATACATTACAGTGGGTTTTAACTCCATTCAAATAAACTCCTTTTAAGCATGCTCCTATGCCTCAGCATTACCTTCTACTCCTTACCAGTCTCTGAATACACCAAGTTTATTCTACACAGTTTAGGGACTGTATCACAAAACTAAACAATAACAACACATTTTCTTCTATTCTATATGGAATTATTTTACCTTTTATTTTTTTTACCTCAAACTAGATTGATTCATTGATAAACATTTACTGAGCTTCCACTGTAGGTCAGGCTTTGGACTAATTGTTATTGATACAAAGGTTACCAAGTCTTAAAGTAATACAGTTTCATGGTGGTAGAATTCAAGTAAATTGATAAAATGTAAAACAGTGGAATAAATTATATATAAGAGATATAAGTATAATGCTATAGAAGCACATAGAAATTTCAAATACATCCTCTCCATGCTTAACAATACTTGGTACACTAGTGAATATGGCTGTTTTAGCTTAGCAGCTACCAACTACATTTGCACACTTAATTCATATTAGGAATCTAATCTTCCACAGAATATGTAATAGGTTCCTTGAAATTAAACTGGAAATGTCCTAAACCCTGACCTCCACCTTTCTCAGTTTTCCCTAACTCATTAGATGCCACCAAAACATGAATATTCACTGATTCTACTTATTCACCACAATCAGATTTATATTATCTCTAATTGGTTCTACCTCTACAATATATCTCCATATATTTGTTTTCATGCTATCCATCTGCCACTTAGTCCTAGCCGCCACCAGCTTCAACCTTGATTTTCTAATGGCCAGCGATCTTATCTCCATGTTCCCACTTTTAATCCCCAGCCATTCCACAAACATACACCCCCAGCAGCCAAAGGTCTGTTTAAAATACTTTAATGCTTAAAATATCGAATGGCTACCCATCACATTTAGATAATGCCAAAGTTATTACCATGCCCTACAATGGTATTATTTGACTAAACCTACCTCAGGAAATTTGTAATATATGTTCTTCCTATTTGGAAGTTTCTTCTTTGAGATATTCTTATGCCCGGTTTTTCCTCATCATTCTGGAATCAGGTGTATTATCTTCTCAAAGAGGATTTCCTTTTGCCCTAATCTCTATCGTACCCTATGATGTTCTATTCTATTATCTTGTTTTATTTGTTTTTATGATACTTTTCTGAAGCTGATGTGATCTTAGTTTTTTACACAATTGATTATCATCTGCTGTCTCTAATTTATTATTCATGGTACTTAGGACACTGATGAGCATATTATTTTGGCTCATTGGTTAGCTATCTACTATTTACTCTTCACTTAGTGCCATGCATTTAAATCTCACTAGGATGGAAAAGTAGGTTTTTTATCTTAATATTTCCAAAAAAGAATCCCTGATACATTCTCCTCCTTTGTATTCTCCACATATACTTAATGCTTAGAAAAAAGCATCTGGCACAGAGGTGTCCTGTTTGGAAACAAACAAAAAATTATTGAACGAATGATTAAATGAATAAGTGAATGACAAGTCTCAGGATATAGGTTTAACGATTGTACAGATGAGTACAACTTAGTCAAAGGATCATTTGAGACTAGTCATTTAGGCAATGATTAATTTTATTTTTAATTTTTCTTAATTCTAATATCCTACAAACATTTTAAAACAATAAGAAAAGTCACTATGAATATCAGCTGCTCATATATTTCCATGTTCCCTGTTGATTCTCATCTTTATGAAAGTATAAATTTATGTAGTTGTAATCATAGTCATTAAAAGGAAAACTATATAGCTTTACATTATTTTAAAACACGATTTAAATATAAAATATAATTTAGATAGCTTTATAATTCTAATTCAAATAAATGTGCAACATTTAAGAATTGTACCAGAAGAGGGCGCCTGGGTGGCGCAGTCGGTTAAGCGTCCGACTTCAGCCAGGTCACGATCTCGCGGTCCGTGAGTTCGAGCCCCGCGTCAGGCTCTGGGCTGATGGCTCGGAGCCTGGAGCCTGTTTCCGACTCTGTGTCTCCCTCTCTCTCTGCCCCTCCCCCGTTCATGCTCTGTCTCTCTCTGTCCCAAAAATAAATAAATAAATTAAAAAAAAAAAAAAAAAAAAGTTGAAAAAAAAAAAAAAAAAAGAATTGTACCAGAAGATTAATGATGTATGTTCATGGATATTTTGGTTATTAGTAATATTCAATACATTGAATGACATTTAAGTATACATCTTCCTTTCTTATAGATTTTGTAGTCTTCCTTATTTCCTAATATTAAATTCTAAAATTGCACAAGTTAATGAAAGGTTATAAACATTTTTATGACTCTGAGTATCTTTGATGACTCTTAATATTGCAGCAGGTATAGAAAACATAACATAAAATTTGTTGCATCCCTAGGAAAGTATCTGGCATATGGTAAACATATAATAAATGTATAAGTATTTTACTAAAGAGTGAATGCTGTCTAAATTGTTTTCCACAGACACATGCTGATTAATATTTCATATTAATATCAATTGATATTTTTAGATTTTCCAATTCAAAAGGTGATGGATTTTGCTACACTTGGTCAAATGTTTTTCAATATTGAATATTTGATTCAGTAGTGTCTTTATACATGGCAAATGATGCCCTGCCCTGAAATCTGCATTTCTATGAGTATCGTGTTTTACAGTGCCCTCTTCAAGTTTTTCTAGTTCATTCCCAGTGACAGGCTAGTAAAGCCCAGCAATGCCACCCATGCAGGGTAGTTCAGGACCAGACTTCGTCCCAAATGGATCCCAGTGGCCAAAAAATTGCCTATCAAGATAAACTTTCTACACCATTTCCTCTACCCAAGACTACTTGTAGTGTAGTCATCTGAGCAGGTTACCCTGCACAAGAACTGGAACTGGTATGGCCCTGTCCCAATTTATCCCCTTTGGGTCACTTTTTTTATTTGAGAGAGAGAGAAACAGAGAGAGAAAGAGAGAGAGTGTGTGGGTGGAAGGGAGGGAGGGAGGAGGGGCAGAGGGAAAGAGAGAGAGAATCCTAAGCACACTCAGTATAGAACTGAGTCCAAATCAAGAATCAGATGCTTAACCAACCGAGCCACCCAGGCACCTCAACTTTGGGTCACTTTTTAACCATGCGTTAGGTTGACCAGGTACCCTGAAGATCTCCAGTAATCATAACTATTGGGTTATCCAAAACTTGGTGTGCCCCAAGTTCTAGGAGAGTGGTCTGGTAAGTAGATCATTCCCATCAGGTAGCCTGGTATTGAATTTACAGGACTACGTGAGATTGGGTCACCAGAATGGTACAGACAGTCTGCTCTTGGGTGGCTCTCACTCACATCATTCACAAGATGAGTTCAGAGCTCTGAATTACCAATGGTTCAGCAAACTATCTTGCTCTTAAGCTGTGTCTGGACCCATGCATCAACACTTGTTCATCCATATAGAAATAATGTTGCCATATCCAGTCTACAGCACCCAGGGGTGGCTAGGGTGGTAGCAAGAACCCTTTTTATCGTGTGTCCTTGAAGTTACAGTCAGAGGAGTCACTCCAACACTTCTGTTTCCTCTGTATGATATGGTAGGCAATCCTTGTGGAATGGTCATGATTACTTCCTCCGAGGGCTTTTAACACAGTTGCTCTGCAAGTCGAATAGTCCCTTCTGATCGACATCCTCGCTTGCCTCAAAAGAGTGGTGACATCATTAATCCATGTCTAAAGTCAAACTGGAAGAGACAGACACTCTTCGCCCAAGTGGGGTCACTTTTCACACTCAATTCTGAGTACCTCACTATCTTCCCACTGGTGTTACTGTATAGAAAACAGGCCAATACTGAAAGAGAATATACTCTAGGAATGCAGTCTTTGGGTCTAAAGTTCTCAAAATAAGATACAGTTTATGCTATAAAGTACCAAATGATACATTTAACACTACCAGAAAAGGAATTATTGTTCACATCATATTGCAGATGCTAAGTATGTTGCATTTACTGTCATCATCATGAAGTACAGTTGTAACTGTGAAGAGAGTAATTGGAGGCCAATATTCAGAGGTGGTACAAAGGATAAGTCAGAATCAAGAATAATGATGCTTTAAGTAAATGGTATTAGGAAACTTCAGAGGCAAGAATTTCTATATTGTTTCTGTATAAGCAGGGTCCAAAGAACCATGACATTATGAGAAAAACAGCATTGATAACCTTCTTTTTTCCACAGTGGAAATTAAGGAATTAGTTAAGAATGGCACCTTTGATGGTACCTTTGAAGAAAGAACTAGTTAATGGACTGGCAGAGAAACAGATTGTGTCTGAATGCACAATAAATAATATGCAAGTAGTTCTTCCCTACCATTTATCTTATCCTTATAAAATACTCACTATACCCAACATGTAACTATGAGTTTAAAACAAATTTTTATATTAAATTTTTACATTTTTATATTTTTATATTAAATCAAATTGTTTACATAGATGGAGTCCTGAAAAAAATTTGCCTGAGGTATCACATACGAAAGAGGGCTTCTGTTCCTATTACTTCTAAAGTTTTCAATTTTCTAGTCATTTTATTTCAGTTAACATTCTTTCATTGAGAACTCATGAACTAATGACATATTTTGTTAATTTGAAGAAAATTATAGGCAACCCCATGAATCCAACTTAAAGCCAAATGTTATACTTAATGGAATTTAATAATATTATATCCATGTTGATTACATACTAAAGAACTACATGCTGTACGAATGAATAATTTCTTTTCATTATTTACCTTACTATTGGAAAATAGGAAGACATCTAAATTTCATTTTTGTTTTAATTTACATCCAATTTAGCTAGCATATAGTGCAATAATGATTCCAGGAGTAGAATCCAGTGTTTCAGCCCCTACATATAACACCCAGTGCTCATCCTAACAAGTGTCTTCCCTAATGCCTCTTGTTCATTTAGCTCATTCCCCCACCCACAACCCCACCAGCAACTCTGTTTGTTTTCTATATTTGAGTCTCCTATGTTTTGTACTCCTCCCTGTTTTTATATTTCTGTGTATATCCTGCAACTTGCTGAATTCATGGATCAGTTGTAGCAGTTTTTTGTTGGAATTTTTTCATCTGCAAAGAGTATCATGTCATGAAAGTTTGACTTCGTCCTTGCTTATTTGGATACCTTTTATTTCTTTGTGTTGTCTGATTGCTGAGGTTAGGACTTCCAATGCTATGTTGAGTAACAGTGGCAAGAGTGGACATCCCTGTCGTGTTCCTGACCTTAAGGAGAAAGCTCTCAGTTTTTCCCCATTGAGGATATTAGCAGTGTGTCTTTTGTATATGGCTTTTATGATTTTGAGATATGATCCTTTTATGCCTACTTTCTTGAGGGTTTTTATCAAGAAAGGATGCTATATTTTGTCAAATGCTTTCTCTGCATCTATTATTAGAAGGATCATGCGGTTCTTGTCCTTTCTTTTATTAATGTGGTGTATCACATTGATTTGCAGACATTGAACCAGCCCTGCATCCCAGGTATAAGTCCCACTTGATAATGAATAATTCTTTTAATGTATTGTTGGATCTGGTTGGCTAGTATCTTATTGAGAATTTTTACGTCAATGTTCATCATGGAAATTGGTCTAAAGTTCTCTTTTTTAGTGGGGGCTTTGTCTGGTTTTGGAATCAAGGTAATGGTGGCTCATAGAATGAGTTTAAAAGTTTTCCTTCCATTTCTAACTTTTGGAATAGCTTCAACAGAATAGGTGTTAACTCTTCTTTAAATGTTTGGTAGAATTCCCCTGGAAAGCCATTCAGCCCCAGGACTCTCTGTTTTGGGGAGATTTTTGATTATTAATTAAATTTCTTTACTGGTTATGGGTTTGTTCAAATTTTCTATTTCTTCCTTTTTCACCTTTGGTAGCTTATATGTTTCTAGGAATTTGTCTTTTTTTTCTAGATTTCTCAATTTATTGGCATATAATTGTTCATAATATTCTCTTATTGCTTGTTTTCTACAGTATTGGCTATGGTATCTCCTCTTTAATTCTTCATTGTATTTATTTGGGTCCTTTCCTTTTTCTTTTTAATCAAATTGGCTAGTTGTATATCAATTTTGTTAATTCTTTCAAAGAACGAGTTCCTGGTTTCATTGAACTGTTCGGGGTTTTTTTTCTTTGTCTGTCGTTGTTTTGTTTTTCAATGACATTAATTTCACTTCTAATCTTTATTATTTCCTGTCTTCTTCTGGTTTTGGGTTTTATTTTCTGATCTTTCCCAGCTCTTTAAGGTATAAGGTTAGGTCGTGTATCTGAGACCTTTCTTCCTCCTTTAGGAAGGTCTGGATTGCTATATACTTCCCTCTTATGACTGTTTTTGTTGCATCCCATGGTTTGGGGCTGTGGTGTTATAATTTTAATTGGCTTCCATTTACTTCCTCTTTAACTTAAGATGTAATTTAGTCTTCAAATGTTTGTTGTCTTTCCAAATTTTTTCTTGTAGTTAATTTCAAATTTCATAGTATTGTGGTCTGAAATATGCATGGTATGGTCTTGACCTTTTTGTACTTGTTGAGGGCTAATTTGTGTCCCAGTATATGATCTATTCTGGAGAATGTTCCATGTGCACTCGAGAAGAACATGTATTCAGCTGCTTTAGGATGAAATGTTCTGAATATCTGTTAAGTCCATCTGGTCCAGTATGTCATTCAAAGCTATTGTTTCCTTGTTGATTTTATATTTAGACGATCATTCTGTTGTTATAAGTGGGGTGTTGGAAGTCCCCTACTGTTATGGTATTATAGTCACTGAGTTCCTTTATGTTTCTGATTAATTGATTTATATATTTGGGTTCTCTCACGTTGGGGGCATAAATGTTTACAATTGTTAGATCTTATGATATAATGCTTTCTTCATCTCTTGTTACAGTCTATTTTAAAATCTAGATTGTCTGATATAAGTATGGCTGCTCTGGCTTTCTTTTGGTGACCATTAGCATGATAGATGGTTCTCCATCCCTGTATTTTCAATCTGAAGGTGTTTTAGATGTAAAATGGGTCTCTTGTAAACAGTATAGAGATTTATCTTATTTTCTTATCCATTCTGTTACCCTATTCGATTAGGGCATTTATTCCATTGACATTTAGAGTGAATACTGAAAGATATAAATTTATTGCCATCGTGTTGTCTGTAAGGTTGGAGTTTCTGGTGATGTTCTCTGGTCCTTTCTAGGCTTTGTTATTCTTGGTCTTTTTTGTTTTGTTTCATCTTTCCTCCCCTCAGAGAATCCCCTTTAAAATTTCTTGCAGGACTGGTTAATAGTAGTCACAAACTCCTTTAGCTTTTGTTTGTTTGGGAAACCCTTTAGCTCTCCTTCTATTTTGAATGACAGCCTTGCTGGATAAAGAATCCTTGGCTGTATACTTTTCCAATTCAGTATGTTTACTGTATCCTGTCACTCCTTTCTGGACTGCCAAATTTCTGTGTATAGATTTGCTGTGAACCTGATCATCTTCTCTTATAGGTTAAGGACTTTTTTCCTTTGCTGCTTTCATAATTCTTTCCCTGCCTGAGTATTTTGTGAATTTGACTATTATATGCCTTGTTATGGTTTGTTTTTGTTGAATCTAATGGGAATTCTCTGTGCTGCTTGGATTTTGATTTTGTGTCTTTCCCCAAGTTAGGAAAGATTTCTGCTATGATTTGCTTACATAAACCTTCTACCCCTTTTTCTCTCTCTTCATCTTTTGGGACAGTAATGATTCAGCTGTTATTCCTTTTTAATGAGTCACTGAGTTCTCTAATTTTTAAATCGTACTCATTTGCCTTAGTTTCCACCTTTTTTTCTGCTACATTAGTCTCCATAATTTTGTCTTCCACATCACTGATTCGCTACTCTGCTTCATCCATCCTTGCTGCCATGGACCGCATTCTAGATTACAGCTCAGTTATAGCATTTTTAATTTCAACCTGACTATATTTTACTTCTTTTATCTCTGCAAAAAAGGATTCTATGTTTTTTTTTCAACCCTAGCTAGTATTCTTATTATCATGATTCTAAATTCTAGTTCTGACATCTTGCTTACATCTATGTTGATTAAGTCCCTGGCTCTCATTTCTTCCTATTCATTCCTTTGGGGTGAATTCCTTCATTTTGTCATTTTGGAGGAAGAAAAAGAATTAATAAAATTAAAAATTAAAATTAAAAAAACGCAAAAAATCAAACAAAGGAAGCTAGATCCTAGGGATGTTTTGGTCTGGTTGTTGAAAGAAGCTTGATAGAATAGAGAAAAAATTGAAAGAAAAAAAAAGATTTAAAAAAGTAATAAAATGTTTTAAAAGTTTTTAAAATGTATAGAATAAAATAGAATAAAATGAAACGAAGAAGGTAAAATAGAATAAAAAATAAATTTACAAAAAAATAAAAAATAGAGTAAAGAAATTTTTTATAAAAACGGAAAATAAAAATAATTTTTTCTCTATATCCAAGAATAAGAAAAGGAAAAGAAAAAAGGAAATAAGAAAAACAAATAGATGACCCAGTGAACAGAATGAAATACAAATGAAATTACATCCAGTTTCCCCTAGAAGACAAACTATGAAGCACTTTATAGTCCATACACTAAGCAGGCAGAGAGACTTGTGGTAGTCCTCTTGGGCTTGGTTGGTGCAGTTGAATGGGGCTTGGTGTAATGGCTCTGTTCTCCACTAGGTGGTGCTTCTTAGCTTACTGGAGTGGATCTGTGTGACATACCTGTGCATGTATGTGCATGAGCAGGAGAGGGAAAATGGCATCACCCATATTCTCAGTCTCTAGCATCAGAACCCTGTGCTCTCACCAACTGGCAATCAAGCACCTCTCCTTTCTCCAGCTTCTGTCCACTACCTACTCCTACACTGTCTGCATCCAAGCTGTCAGCCTTCAAGGTGCCACCTCCCTCCTGAATTTTATCTCAGATGAAGCTGTGCTTCCAAACCCCTCATTCTGAGGGCCCTGCGGCTTGGACCCACTCCAACTCTCTAGAGAAGGGTCTAGCTGAGCAATGGCCAGGTGCCAGCCTGCCGCTGGGAACATTCCTGCAATCATGATGCTATAGAGGCTGAGAGATTGTGGCTGGGTGCTGGGTGCCCCAAAATAAGTTTGTTCAATTGCATGGAAGTAAAGGTTCAAGGATTTCATCAGGATTCACTGCACCCTCACATCTTTGTTATAATACCAGCAATTGGATTATCTGGGGTCTGCTGGGACCTTTGCCTGTTGGGAGGCCGTATAGCCTCTACCACATGTCCTCCTAACAGGGGTACCACATCTCCCCCTGTGGCCGGCAGACCCCTTCGACCTCGCTGCCTGCTCCTGGGGATTGCCCTTACCACTACAGCACCACCAGGTTTTGAGCTGCATAAATTCCAATGCTGCTCTACCCTGTTTATAGAGTCCTAATGGTATTGAAACCATCTCCTATCTCTTTTCTCCCTTTCTTGTTCAGTCACTTGTCGGTTTTTCCACTCTTTCTCTTTCTCTCCAGCTACTCTTGGGGGGAGTGCTTCTCCCGTACTCTCCCTGCTTTCTCTGTCCTGTCTTCTCAAATACAACTCCCTACCCTCTGCAGCTTCTCTCTCTCCCATTTCCCCTCTCCACACCACATACCTCCCTAGTTCTGTGGCTTAAGTTATGCAGATAGTTGTGTTAATCCTCAGATCAATTTCCTAGGTGTGCAAAATGGTTTGGTGTTGATCTAGCTGCATTTCAGGGATGAGAGAAGCAGAGAACTTCCATGCTGCTCCACCATCTTGGCCCCTCCCCAGAAACCATCTAAATTTCTAAATAGCTAGGTGATGGAATTCATTGTACAACTAATTCTGGACACCTATTTTCCAGGTAACTATCAGATCAGGATAGCAATACAGAAGATGCTTATGGTATAATTTTTAAAGACAATTTCACTCTAAAATATATCAAACTTACCAAACAACATATAAAATTCTTTATTTATGAACAAAAAGAGAATCTATTATTCAGCTTCACTATATATATTACCATGAATTCTGAAGTCTTTTTATGCCCTTATCATACCCCTTATCCTCTACGAAGAAATAGATGTTCTCCTAAACCTAATATTAACATTTCTTTCATTTTTATATCTATGTATTTCTAAATGAAATTTATGGTCAAGAATGTATAAGTTCTATTTGCCTGGTTTTGTCATTTTTATGTGGTATTCTTCTGTGATCTTTTTTTCCTCAACGACATATTTGGTTTAGTTCTTGATCCATATTGATATTCGTAGTTACACTTCCATTTATTTTAATTTTGTATAGTATTCTGTAGTATGAATACATGAAAATATATTTATTCATTTAGCCATTAAAGGACATGTAAATTGTTCCCAGGTTTTGTTATTACAATCAATGCTGCTTTAAACATTACTGTACATGTCTCTTAGTGCATAGTGCTCAAGTGAGAGTATCTCCTTGATTATGTACCTAGGGGGGAATTGCTAAATTATAAGATATGCACCTCTTTAACTTTGCTTGATTATGCCAAATTGTTTCCAAAGTACTGTGTCAAATAGCATACTCACCAGCAGTGACTGACAGCTCCCATTTTTTCACTTCTTTTTTTTTTTTTACCACTTGTTATAGTCAGAATTTTTAATTTTTGTTTATTTTGATGGCTATTTAATGTATGGTTGTAAATGATACTGGCCATTTCCCTAAGCATAATGACTCTTCTGTTTTTTACTCCTCAAAAAATAATTTCTCGATAATTTTATATTGTTGGGAGTTTCTGCTTTTTGGTAAGTGGTTGCTTAAAAAATTCTTCCTACTCTCTGCTCCTCTTTTTTTTCCCCTTTATATGCTACTCAATACAATACAGCTAGACTGTTTAAATCTTTGTCTATGATTTGAGTATGAAATGGGGTACCACTGAACTTTGAACTTGCATTTCCATGCCTACTAAGGAGATTTATTGCTCTTATCTGGTTTATTTTGGGTGGTCCTCATTACTCTGTAAAATTTTATTTAGGGTTTATTGTTACAAATTTTTAGATACTCTCCATTTACCTTATGAAGCCTTAGTCTGAGAGAATTTTAATGCCACTGAATCCATTAATCTTTTTATTAGAAGTTTGGGCATATTTTATCTTGAGGATATTAAAATATTTTCCCTTGGCCTTTCACATTTAGATCTTTAATCCAAAACGCAAATAATTTTGTAAAGGATGGAAGATTTGTTCAATTTCATTTTTTTCATATGAATGTACAATATGGTCAACATTCATTTAAAAATATATCTTTATCAAATAGCAAAATAAATGTATACCTAATGGGCTAAATATTTTCTAATACAGGTCTATTTTTCTATTTTTCCACCAATACTGCACTACCACATCATTAGAATTTATAATAACCTTTGATAATGGCTAAAGTGAACTGGTAAGCACTACCCCATCATTAGAATTTTATAATAAGCTTTGAAAATGGATAAAGGGACTGGTAAAGTAAATACTCTGCTTTAGAATTCGCTTACCAATTTCCACAAAATATTAGGAACTTGCTTTGGATTGTCTTGTAAAGAAAAATCAACTGAGGAGAATTTACATTTATATATACCTATCCTTTATACTTATTTATCTTCTTGTCATTCAACACAGTTCATTATTTTTTCCATGAATATTTTCATGGAGTGAATGATGCAAATCTTCCCTGATTTTTCAAGAAAAACTTTGAAACAGAAACAATAAAATGACACCTTGAATTCACTGAAAGTAAACAGAATGTCAACATAAGTTCACACGTCTAGAGGTTAATATTTTTCAAAACAGGAGGTGTAAGAAAGATATTTTCAGACACATAGGAGCTGATATAATTAATCCCCACCAGTATGTAGTATTCAGTTTTTAGTTTTTAGTCTTTACCATTTAAAAATACTGATGATTTTTTTTTCTGGCAGAAAGAAAATTATCCCAAATGAAAACAAAATACAGAAAGAAATTAAGAAGTCTAGCTAAGTGTACGGTAAACCTAAAATAATATTTAAAGATTAAAACAATAAAAAATATTTTGAGGGGTTGAAAATGTAGAAATGTAATTAGATGGCAAATATAGCACAAAATGCAGAAGAAGTCTAAATGACATTGGGTATGGATGACTTTTTAGACATGACACCAAGATACCATTCATGAAAGAAATAACAGATAAACTTGACTCGTTAAAATTAAAATTTTATATCCTGTGAAAGGCACTGTAAAGAAAATGAGAAGACTAGCTACAGATGGGGAGGATATATTTAGAAAAGACACATCTGATAAAGAATTGCTATTCAAAATACACAAGTAACTTTTAAGATTCAACAATTAAAAAAAAACAACACGATAAAAAATGAGTGAACCACCTAAACAGACACCTCACCAAAGATGATATATAGATAGCAAATAAGCATATGGAAAGATGTTGCACATCATATGACATTAGAGAAATGCAAATTAAAAAAGCAAAGAGATGCCACTACATATCTATTCAAATAGTAAAAATCCAGAGCACTGACAACACTAAATGCTGACAAGGATATGGAGCCACAGAAACACTTATTCACTGCTGATAGGAATGCAAATGATACAGCCCCTCTGGAAAGAAGTTTGGCAATTTCAAACAAAATTAAATGTACTCTTCCCATACAACTTAGCACTCATACTCCTTGGAATCATCCAAATGAGTTGAAGGATTATGTCCACACAAACACTTGCATAGAGGTTTAACAACAATTGAGAAAACTTGGAAGCATCCAAAAGGTCCTTAAGCAGAAAAATGGATGGAAAAACTGTGCTATATCCAAATAATGGAATATTATTCAGCAATGTGAAAGATATGAGTTGTCAAGCCATGGAAGGACACAGAAGTCCTTAAATATATATTAGTAAGTTAAAGAAGCCAGCCTGAAAAGGCTACATACTGCATGATTCCAACTATATGACATCCTGGAAAAGGCAAAACTATGGAGGCAATAAAAGGATCACTTAGATGCCCAATCATCTCAAAATTTTTAAATAAATGATAAACTAAAAATGTTAAGTAGTTTGTACAGAGGGTTTTCTGGTCATCAATTCATTCATATTGAGAGAATAATCCACATTTTTCACTAATCTTGGAGCAAATGATTCCACTCTTAGTCGTCTCTCCTATATGCACTCTCATCTAGGGCTAGGTATGTAAATTCTGTTTCTGTCCAGTGCATATTTCTTATTTCAAACTCCATATGTAAAAGCCATTGCATGGTCAATGTGTGTTTTATAGACTTATGTATTTTATAGGCTTTTAAAAATCAGTATGTCTTAGAATTCTTGAGTTTCCTCCCAGTAACTTGACCAACCACAAGTTTTACCAAAATGATAAATAGCACTTTTAGTCCCTCTATTTTTCAGTTAAAAATTGCCCTTTATACTTCTCTTTACACCCCACATCTACTCCATTAACAAGGTTGGTTCTTTCTACTTTCAAAACATTGAAATTCCTACCAGTTTACCCAACTTATCCTGTGACCAACTGTCCATCTATCAAGCCTCATATTTCACTCTCTGCTTCATAAATTTTAGAAGTATGAGCAGAGTTAACAGGAACCACTGAGGCATACTGAAGCATGTGGAGGCTAAAAAATGCTGGAATCAGCGATCGACCTAGCCCAAAAGGGGATAAAGTGTTGATGGAAAGTGTCTGAAGAGAGCTGGAGTGTTAGGAGAGCACTGCTGGAAAAAAGCAGAGCTCTTTATTAGAGGAACGTAATTACCTCACCAGCAAACTGTGGCATGACACCGTGAACAAGAATACATACTCCACCATCATTCTCCACCAATTTGCTGATCTCCTGAAAGTATTCCTCATTTTAGGAACCATAACAGAACTGAATAGGCAGTTAAAAAACAACTTAACACAATAAGGAATTTATTTGAAAGAGCCTCCTGAGGCACAGAGCGAGGCGGAAGGTAGATCCCCAAAGGCAACAAAAATAACCAGCCAATATATCTAGTTTTACATTACCTCCTTAATGAAATATAGAACAATCTTTTTATTCAACAGTTATGTATTGAATGCAAACAATATCCCTGGAACTCTTGCACACTGGAGACATAGTGGCAAACACAACAGGTCACATGCCTTCTCTCACTGAAACCACATTCTGCTGAGGATAAAAACCACTGAACAAACTAACAAATAAAGAAGTAATACCAGGGTAGGCAATATTTAGTGACATAAAAGAGGTGTGGAAATTCAAGAGGGTATTTGAAGGAAATGTAGCAAGAAAGTCAGACTTTGAAAACTGGAGGGAGAAACATTCTAGGCAGAGGCAATAGCAAGAACTAAATTCTCTCAATGTTTTGTAGAATAGATGAGTAAGTATTATTTTTTATATTAGTTGAACTATTCTTTCATAGCTATTATTTTATAAAATTTTCTCATTAGTAAAATATTATTATACCTAATCCATAAAATATGCAAATATATTTAGCATGGTGTCAGTCTTAGAGTAAAAGCTCAATAAATAGTAGAGTTCTCTATTATTTATTAGTGCTTTCTTCATTATTGAAATTATTTATTACATCAAGGCCAAGGCTATTTTCACTGATATACAATTGTCTTTTAAAATATTTAGACAGGAAAAAAAGAAAGAGGGCAATATTAATTACTTCATAATAAATCTGTACATGTAGCTGGAGGAATATTATAAAAAGTATTTCCCTTGCAATTAAATTGAGTAGTTTTCAGAAAGATAAGCCAGGTCACATGCATTTAAAGAAACAATATGGGTGGAAATATTCAGTAGTATCTCTGTTGCCAAACACAAACAATCAAAAAATCAATTCCAGGTGTAATCAGGCATTCACATTCATTGGTAGCACTTAAAACTATACCAGTATTCTTTTACTGCAAAGTCCAAAATTATCTTTGTTATAAAAAAAATACATTTTTTATATCACAAGACCACAAAGAAGCCTGTGCTAACCACTGAAGCATGTATTATTAAAAACTAGTTATTCTTAGTATTTTCCCCCAAATGCACCTATATTCTTCTCCTGACTCTTCTTACTGTTTTGCTTTTTTCTTAATGTCCCAATATAATTTTTATTCGTTTTTATCTTTATCTCACTCTATTTTACTCTCACAGTACTTTTCTAAATTACTTGGATTAGCCCTATTAATGGTTATAGTTTATAGACTAAATTCATACAAGAGTGCCTACTCTATGACATGGATATGAATTACATGTTGTTGTTTTCCTCAATTAGTTTATGATCCAATTATATATAATGTGAAATCTTTTTCCCTGATGGTCAAATGATCCTTCCTCCTATTCTATTTTGCAATATTTCACTTTGGAAATATCCCTCTGAGTATGTAAGAAATGGATATAGTGAAATAACATGAACTTGTAAAAAAAATTGTTAAAATTTTTTACTAAGGTCAGTTTTCTTTTTTACTGCCCACTAAGCACTCCATAGCTATTATCTGTCATAATCTAATGCTTATGGTAACATTATGAGATAGATACCTTTATTGCAATTTTACAGATAAAAATGCCGAGGACTTAAAAAAGCATGTACCTCGACTGAATCAGTGCTAAGAAACAGAAAAGTTTAGATGTGTATCTGTGATCCATCTAGACCCAGAGCCCATGCACTTACACTGAGGCTCCCTAAGAAGAAATGCATTCTTTTACTATGAAAAGCAGAAATGCTTGGCACATGCACAAATTTCTCAAAGAGTTCTAGGAATGTTTTATCTTTGTTTGGATTTCTGAAGTATTAATTCCTTAAGTGTTCTTTAGTGGTGTAATGGATGCAATATGCAATGTTAATTATACAGAGAAGTCCCCAGAGTAATTACTCCATAATTCTCACTCTAGTAAAATAAAAATAACATATTATTATCTTAGGTTAAGGTTTAATTCTAAACATCTATAGAGTTAACTTATCAACACTTGGATTTTTCTGTTTAACTTCTTAAAATAAGCTAAAGTATAAACTGTCGCTATTTCTCAAGACTGGAAAACATGACAAAACTATTTTGAGATTAATCACTTGCAGAGATTATATTTAAAATATTCTTTCATTGATCTTTATGCAGCTTCCCAATTAAATTATGGATTTTCTGTACACTGGCTTTACAGTTAGACTTCATGTTTTCAGGAAGAAGCTTATACACAGTATTATGTATTTATGATTTTTCAGTTTGCTTAAATTATATATATTATGTTTTATATTTAAGCATATTTTCAAGAGCTTTTCAAATATTCCTAATTATTTGGGGGATGAAGAATATGTCTTTAAACGATAACAAAAAGTCATATTTATTTTGAGAATCTGTTAAGAGTTAAAGAAATGTGTCTTTTGGAGTGCACAGAAGCAAGAACATTGAGAAAAGAGAAGAGCAACAATTAAGAGACATAAAGCTAAAGTACAGCTTTGTTCCTAAATTTTTCTTCATGTTTGTTTATTTTAAGAGAGGGGGGCATTTGGGGGAGGGACAGAGAGAGGGAGAGAGAGAGAATCCCAAGCAGGCTCTGCACAGTCAGCACAGAGCCCCAAGTGGAGTTCCCTCCTACCGACCATGAGATTACAACCGGAGCTGAAATCTAGTCAGTCACTCAACCCAATGAGCCACCAGGTGCTCAAAGCACAGCTTTGTTCTTGATGGTAGCCAAATAGGCTACAGTTTACTGAATATGAGATTATGCTAGTTCTCTACACAGAGGATATTGATGGGTCAAATATGGCAAACATGATTTGGTGGCAAAATAAGGAGTTATCCCATGTTATGACTTTAAAAAAATATATTTTGAGAGAGAGAGAGAGAATAGAGGAGAGGCAGAGAGAAAGGGAGAGAGAGAATACCAGGCAGGCTCCGTGCTCTCAGCACAGAGCCTGACATGGACTCCCTCATGAAATGTGGGATCATGACCTGAGCCAAAACTAAGAAATCATATACTTAACTGAATGAGCTACCCAGGTGTGCCCCCCCGCCACCCCATGTTATGACTTCTAAACTTTTGATCATTTTGTTTATTAAAGAGTAAAAATACTCTTTCTGCAATTTTTTTGAGAATAATTGTTCAAGATTTCACTTATTCAAGCAGATTTTTTCCAGCTTTTCTCCAACCATGTGGAATGAAGTTGATTCCAACGAGTAAGTTCATCGTTTACCCATAGAATTACTCATATCCATAGTCTCTGTCATCTACTCCCTGACTTAAATATAATAATGGCTATTCAGTTCAAAACAAATTATAATCAGAATGATTCCAACATTGTTCTGGAACTGGTTAGATAGTTGTGAAGTAGCCTTGGTAACAGCATGGTCTACATTATACCCAGTTATTCAAAAGACCAAGCCAAAAAGGATAGGTCTCTTTGGATACTTATGTGAGTGACATTCCCAATACTGATAAAGCTAATGAAACTGTCAAGAAAAACTACTAGTAGCCTCAAAACACTATAATCCCATAAACAGAGCATATTCTTAGGCCAGTAAGGCACTAGAAGATGCATCTTTCCTACTTTTGCTGGATATTACTGGTTTGGACAATCATGGCCAGATAGTCTTCCATTATTCAGTGCCTACCAGCCTCTTATGAGCTCCACCCCCACACAAACATGATATCTGATTTGCTCTCAGCACTTATTACATAATTTATTTTTTTTTTGCTTTATGTAGATATTTAGATATTCACTAGCTACTTCAGAAAACTACCAATGGATGATAGGAGATGATATTTCATCTTGACATTATACTGCTCAAATTTAAGTGTACATAAGTTGCAATGGACACAGAAAGAATGCTAGTAGAATACATGCTTCAAACATAATTTTTATATATGACATCAGTTCAGAGATTCAAAAAACCAGGTTGAGGTAGTAGAGGAGATAACATAAAGATCTTCTCAACAATGAAAAATTAATGAGAATCCTTGTACAATGAGCTGCCTTAATTATGAAAAAGAGATTTGCCAAAACCTTAGCTGACAGGTATGGCAAATGAAGGCAATCCCCTATGATGCAAAACTAGGTCTGTTTAGCTTTAGGTTGATAGTAATTAGATTTTTTTTTTCCTGCTTCTTAGGTCAAATTGTTGAGTTAGAAATTGAGTGAACTTGGAAAGAGAGATATTTAGATAGATATTTAGATAGATATTTAGATAGATTGAGATAAATAGATCACCATTCTAACCTCTAGAGGAGAATGCGGTCCAACTGACACCCTGTCAGACTCTGACCAGAGGACCTAACCTAAGCCATGCCCTGCATCCTGATCAAAGAACCATGAGATAATAAATAAGTGCACTTTAAATTGCTACAGTTGTGGTCATCTGTTTTGCAGCAATAGCTAATTCAAGAGCCATTTTTAAGAAAATAATATGACATTTGAAATGAAAAATCAGATTTAAATAATTTATTATCATTTAGAATCAGGAAAAAAGACAACAAATTACTACATTTAAGACACTGGCAAATGTCGCAAACACCTCATTATGCAGAAAAATAACATAATTTAAAAAAATTTTTTAAATGTTTATTTATTTTTGAGAGAGACAGAGACAGAATGCGAGTGGGTTGGGGCAGAGAGAGAGGGAAGCACAGAGTCTGAAGCAAGCTCCAGGCTCCAAGCTGTCAGCACAGAGCCTCATGCGGGGCTCAAACTCATGAGCTGTGAGATCATGACCTGAGCTGAAGTCGGATGCTCAACTGACTGAGCCACCCAGGAGCCCCCATAATTTTTTTATTAATTAATTACTGACACAGCTATTAAAATTCTTCCCTCTACATCTTAAAATGTTTTTTTAATGTTTATTTATTTTTGAGATGTGGGAGGAGCAGAGAGAGGGAAACACAGAATCTGAAGCAGGCTTCAGGCTCTGAGCTATCAGCACAGTCCGACCCGGGGCTCAAACTCACAGACTGGGAGATCATGACCTGGGCAAAAATTGGGCACTTAACTGACTGAACCACCCAGGTGCCCCCCTCTACACTTTTAAATATAGAAAACTGGTGATTATCAGAAGGGAAGTACCCAGAGGAATGGGTGAAATAGGTGAAGGGGATTGAGGGTATACCTATCATGATGAGTACTGAGGAATGTATAGAATCACTATACTGTACACCTAAAAGTAATATAACAATGTACATTAATTATGTTGGAATTAAAAAAACAAAAACAAAAAACTTCTTCCTTCTACATTTCGTTCATAATCTCTGATAAACTTCATGTTCGATATTAATTTTTTACACACTGAGAAGGAAGATAATTCAGACTTCTATGTCTGATCAAATTTTTTTATATCATTGCTAATATAAAACTTCATGTTGGCTTAATAACTTGTTATAAGTGATGTTTTGGATCAAACTTGAAGTGGAATTACCTTATTTCATATACCTGATGTTAGATTTTAGGGTGTCTCAAGTGAATAATCTGAAATACTCTGAGTTGACAATGATCATCAACCAGTTTGTTGTTGATGTCCTGACTGCCTTGGTTTATTACTATGTATTTTATGTTATCTGTGTTGATGTATTTTATGTCAAATTAACAAGAAATATATTTTTTGACAGTCTTAATATAGGTATTCCTTTTCATTAACATAATTTTTAAAACAAATTATTTAAAATGTTCCTCTTTATAGTTTTCAAACATTATCTTTTAATTGATATATTAAATTAATTAGTATTTTATTTATTTATTATTATTTTGTTTTAAATGTTTATTTATTTTTGAGACAGAGAGAGACAGAGCATGAGCAGGGGAGGGGCAGAGAGAAAGGGAGATACAGAATCTGAAACAGGCTCCAGGCTCCAAGCCGTCAGCACAGAGCCCGACGCGGGGCTCGAACTCACGAACTGTGAGATCATGACCTGAGCGAAGTGGGCCGCCCAACCGACTGAGCCACCCAGGCGCCCCAAATTAATTAGTATTTTAATGAATTTTCTAAGCATTTCTTCCTTTTAATGAACTTATGATTCCTGTTTTTTTTTTCTTTTTCCTTGTTGTAATGAGCTTTGCAATAACACAATAATGTTTTACTAATTCATCTTCACCACCTTGTTTTATATTACATTAATTATATACCTGAATTTCCTTCCGCTATTTACCAAATAAACTTACATATAATAAAATACAAGACCTTCACAGGTACCCACATAAGGATTCTGTAATTTCTTACTTGTTTTTTTGAAATATTCTAAATTAATTTCTGGAAATCAGAATTTTTCTTTTAGAAAGTAAATAGGGGCCACAAAAGAGGCCTGGAAAAGTAAAGGGTTTTAAATCCTAAGCTCCATTGCCTTCTCTTTACAAGGACTCCGGGGTCATCCATAGATTGACTGTCTCTTTTGTGACCATCCCTGATCCAAACTAATGAGACTTAGAAAGGCCTATGTCCACTAATATCACTAGATCAATAAGAAAAAAATCTGGTACCCTATATAAATACTGGGGCAGTAACAAAATGTGGTTAAGCAGAAAATGGGAAGAAAGCAAAAAAACAAAAAGCAAACAAAAGAACTTTCATTAAGTGGTAACCATATACATGCAGTATAATGGAACAGTAACATATTTTATGCTAAACTCAACAACAGTTTGGAATGAAAATGAGCTGCTGCTTTAATCATCATTAGAAGAAACATAAAATTAAATGTTTATTTGTCAACTGTGTGGGAAATGATCATAGTCACTTAAAGCATATAATTTATAAGATTTAGTCAAACATCATCAGAGAAAAGCTCAAAGACTCATTTTTTTTCTTTTTTTGAATTTTAACAGATAAATTCTTTTCTGGCAGATGAACAATAAATCATATGAATTTAATTCATATTAATGTTAGAACATAAGTACATTTAAAGGTTTTTCAAATATTTTTTTTAATGTTTCGAAGTTCCTTAAATAAGTTATTTGAAAAGTCTATTTAAATAGATAATTGGCATAGTTCATTAAACATATAAGATAATTTTTAGAAAAGTTATTCTACATCTATGTTAAAGTTTGAAAAAAAGTTTTATTTTGGTAAAATAAGTTTTATCCTAAGAATTATATATATTAAAAAATTTCTTAAAAATTTAACTGCATTGATGGATTCTAATAAAAGCAATAATAAAAGTTTTGATCATGTTTAAATATTCATGCTTCTCCTTTTCCACAGTTGAAAAAAAAAATTATATTTGGGGAAATAGACAAGGTTGACCTCCTTCCTTCTCCACAAAGTACTTCTAAATATCCTAGCATATTTTGACACCTCATCCCCACCCAGGCAAAAAATTGGAGAAAGGAACAGAGGCTATGGGTACAGAAATTTTCTGACATAACTTGAGTCCTTGCATGGTGCCATAATATTTGGGACTGGCAGATGTTGGGCACTTTTACAGGATCTTTAGCCAAGGTGATTGTGTATATCTTATTGACATTTTGCCTAAAATAGGTTATTTTCCTCTGCTGCTTATCCCACCCCTACTCCCCACTCCCTTCCTCAATTTGGGCAAGGAACTGCAAGGATCCTCTGTTTAGGCTACAAGCAGGGTCATCTGAGGCAACTACAGCAAACTTGCTGGAATTGACTGTGAATTGGGAAGTCAGCTAGCTCCGTCTGTCAGAAGTCTTGGTTCCTTTCAGTGTGGATCATTCCTTTGAGTCCTTTAGGCTTCCTCACAGCATGGAAGGTGTGTTTCAAGAATAAGTTTTACCAAAAGACACAAAGTATATGCTGCCTGCCCCTTAGGCCTGGTTCTGCTAACCAAAATGCAATTACTTCCATCATATTCTGTTAGTCAAATCAATCATAGAGCTTTCTAAGATACAAGGAAAGGGACAGTGAACACTCCCTTTCTAAATGAGAGAAGTTTTAAAGAACAAAAATCAGTTTCAGATTTTCCTAATTGAGGTTTCTTTCTCTTCAACATGTGTGATATCCAGAAGGCAGCAATTCATGGCCATTAAGGCAAATCTACAATTATCAGTTACCAAGATTCCTTCTATTTTCTTGCTTCCTCATCTCCAACACATGGTTTCCTTCTTGTGGTATAAGAAGGTCAACAGGATGAACAAGACTCATTTTTTTTTAATGAGGAATAAAGAGGAGTGTGTATCCTCCCTTTAATTATAGTTACTAAAATTTCTAATGGGACTTCCACTTACGATATCTAACTATTTCTAACTGCAAGGGAATTTGGGAAATTTTATTCTAGAAAGACTTCTGTGTAGTTAAAAACTCAAGCTTCTATTACTAAAAAAAACAGAGGGAATGAATATTTGAAAAAAAAATAGTTTCTGCTACAAAACACATATTTGTATCTTTTCTGAGAAGAGAATCATATTTTATAAATTTTTTTGGGTATTGGTGGGAATTTATTTGAAAATAGAATTTAGACAATTAAAGCAGAAACAGATTCAGTTCAAAGTATTAGCTAGCTAAATATAATTTCTTAATGCAAAGTGAGCCATGTAATCAATCAGAAGAGACGTAGTCAGGAGGGATGTCCAATCACCTAAACGACTGTTCCTATAGAAATCCCTCGACATCCTCACAACCACACACACTAGAACTTTTACCATCTGCTACAGAGAAAATCAAAGGACTAAATGACTATCCTTGCCAGAAAAGCCATTCGGCGTCACTCAACTTTCACATCATCTTTCTTAATATAATGGTTAAGTTTCTCTATGCAACCCAGTTGCAAGGGATACTGGAAAGTGTAGTTTTTAGTTTCAGCCTGATAAAAAGAGGATTTAAAATAAGGCGTATCAAAATAGGCAAGCTATATTCAAAATAGTTTGTGTGTACAAGCAACATCTCTCATTTTATAAGGTATTTATGACCCACTAAAATTAAGAAAAAATTGGGGGCGCCTGGGTGGCTCAGTCAGCTGAGTGTCCGACTTCAGCTCAGGTAATGATCTTGTGGTTCATGGGTTGAACCCCGTGTTGGGCTATGTGCTGACAGCTCAGAACCTGGAGCTGCTTTGGATTCTGTGTCTCCCTCTCTCTCTGCCTCTCCCCTGTTCATGCTCTGTCTCTCATTAAAAAAAAATTCTTTTAAAAATTAAGAAAAATTACATTATACTATTTCTTTGAAGACATACAAGTATGAAGAATACACACAAAAAATCAATATTTTGGAAAAAAAAAAGTAAAAAATTGTATTTATAATCATCCCAAATAGTATAAACTGAAAGTAAATTAAGAAAACGAAATATTCAGTCAGATAGTAAGAGTTTATATTTACAAATTACATATCTATTTTACAAATGAATAAAAACGCGTTAGTAATAGATGTGTTAATTATGCATATATAGGTATAGACACTCATATGCAAAAAAAATTAAAAAAAAGACCTAACGAAAACAAATTAAGAATGGATCAAAACCATGTTTGGTCTACCCAGTAACAGAAGAAATACAAATTAAAGAGAAAATTAAGTAATGCATTTATTTTTAATCATCAAATCTATATTTCCTACTAAATTCAGAAATATACCTGGCTTAATCATTTATTTATTTAATTAGAATATAAAAATAATTGTCTTACATGGACAAAAACTTCTTGGATTTAGAGTGAAAATACCCAGTTTCGTATATCCCCTCTACAAACGCCTTACTTTTGATTTTTGTGATGCTCAGTTGCATATGTAAGAAAATGTAGATAATAAAAACTTCCTCACAAGTTCCTAAGTTTACTATGAGGTTTACCTAAAATAAAAGTGATAGAGTTTATTGACAATAATTGATATATGCTAGATGTTTCATTACTTTTACTCCTTTATTCTTTTGTAACACATGTGCACTGCTGACCACCTTCATTCCTTTGTTCATCCTCTTACAAAAGCCCATTGACTCAGATTAATTTCTTCATTTCTGTTTCTCCTTCTATCATCCTAGCTTAGACTCTCTTTACCTCACTTTTTACTTCCTTTCCTAGAGGTTCTCTCCCCTCTACTATATGTTAGATATATTCTAGCATTCTCTCTCCAGGTCATGATAACAAATGTTATTGCTTAGAGGGCGAAGCTCAAAACACCCTAGCCTGGCATGTCAAGTTTTCCATTATCTGGCCTTGACTGTGCAAATTACCTTCCTGTCCACTAAAGTTTAAGATATAACCTCCTTCCATTCTAATGAAGATAGACCTTTTAATACTTGCCAAGTACAACATGCTCATACCTATACTTTGCTTTTCCCCTCTTTGAATGAATTAGTGCCTGAGCTGTTTAGGCCCTCAAAGAATGCTTTTGCATTAATTTGGCAGCCAATGAAGCTTCTCAAGTTGCGTTTCTTAGGTGTATGTTACATTATTTATTTCCAGGGGAAAATTTGTTTCATGGGTATAAAACTTCGATAATATCTATACCAAATGATTCAATTTGGTATAGATTCAATTCAATTCAATTGAATAGAATTCAATTCAATTCAATTAAGATTGAAATAAAATGCTATTAAATATTAAGCAGAACATACTCAGAGGTCAAGGTATAGCTAACAACTAGGTTGACTAACAGTTGATATTGTGTTTCACTGATTATTGACTTTCTATTAATAAATTTGTTAAACAGAGCCTTGACAGATTCTAATGAACTTATAAGATCAAATAGCCACTTTATACTTCCATTATCTATTTATCTTTTTTTTATATAACTGAAGGTATTTGATTAAGTTTGAGAAGGCAGAAACCCCACCAACATAAGCTTCTAATTTTGCAAGTTCACTGTGAATTTTCTTCATGTTAATGTTGGGAACAGGAAGTGTTTGGAAAATGGGATAGCACCTTAGCAACTGCCATTAGATGAGATGATGGAAATGGGCATATTTAGCCAAGTGTGAAGAATGGCAAATTTTGACAAAGCAGAAAGAAAACAATGATTTACATCACTGACATAGGAGTCCTCGTTTTCTAGTAAGCAAAGAGAAAACCTTTCAGGCATGGGAAATAATGCCCCTTAAGTCATAACAAATTACAAGCATTGATTTTTAAATTATTTTCAATAAGCTACCTTCCAGAAAAGAGAGAAATAGGTTTGAATGGCATTAGATATCATGACAGACACCAAAAAATCCATAATTATGCCTTTTTTCATCTTTGAGAACTATCATATTATTCCTCTTTGTAAGTTTCTTCTCTTTTTGGATGTTTCTTTCAAAGCCTACCATATACTTATATAAGCTTATCATATGATCCAGTAATCATGGTCCTAAATTTTTACCAAAGTGAAGTGAAAATTTATGTTCCTATAAGAACTGTCATATGCATGTTTATAGTAACTTTATTCATAATCACCAAAACCTGGAAGCAACCAAGATTACATTCAATAGGCAAAGAGACAACCATGGTATATTTATACGATGAAGTATTATTCCACAATAAAAATAAATAAGCTATCAAACTAAAAAAAATATTAGTAACTGAAAGAATCCAGTCCAGAAAAGTTATAAATTTTATGTTTTGAACTACGTGATTTTCTGGAAGAGGCAAAACTATAGAAACAGTAAGGTTGGCAGGGTTTCAGGGGGTTGGGGATAAGGAGAAATGAGTAGGTGAAGCATACAGCATTTTTAGGGCAATGAAACTGTTCCATATGGTACTGTAATGACATATACAAGATATTATGTATTTATCAAAGCCTATCGAACTGTATAACATAAAGAGTAAACTCTAATGTAATGTACTATAAGGTAAACTATGGACTTTAGTTAATAATCATTTATTAATATTGTTTTATCAATTTTAACAAATGTACCCCCAAAATGCAGGATATTAATAATCGGGGAAACTGTGTGCTTGGGGTGGGGGGGATTGTTACATAGGAACTCTCAGTACTTCCTGTACAATTTTTTTCTTTTCTATTAAATGTTTATTTATTTATTTTGAGAGAGAGAGAGAGAGAGAGAGAGTGAACAGGAGGGGGCAGAGGGAGAGAGTGAGAGAGCATCTTAAGAAGGCTCTGTGCTGTTAACACAGAGCCTGATGTGGGGCTTATCTCACAAATTGTGAGATCATGACCTGAACCAAAATTAAAGAGTCAGGCACTTAACCAATGAAGACACCCTGGCACCCCTCTGAAAAATTTTTCTATAAACTTAAAACTGCTGTGAAAAATAGTTAATATATACATACAATTATATGTATATAATATATATATTATATGTATATTATATATATATTATATGCATATAATATATATATTATATGTATATTATATATATATTATATGCATATAATATATATATTATATGTATATTATATATATATTATATGTATATTATATATATTATATGCATATAATATATATATTATATGTATATTATATATATATATTATATGTATATTATATATATTATATGCATATAATATATATATTATATGTATATTATATATATATTATATGTATATATTATATGCATATAATATATATATATATTATATATATAATATACATATATATTATATACATATAATATATATATATATATATATAATATATATATATATAACCTGGAAAACAACCCATACTTTCACCATTTGCAAATTAGCTTGAGAGGATTAGAAAGCAGTGAACTTTTCCAAAGTCATTTTAACACTTCATCTTACAATAGTATATGTGGATCTAGGAAGGAAGATGAGATGCTTTATGTCTATCCTTATAACAAAAAATTAAAATAAAATGAAATAAAATTATAAATAAAATAAAATATAAATAAAATGAAATAAAATAAAAAAGCATCTACTAACAGTCTTGCAATGACTTCTAAATGGAAATTTGCTCTCTAGTAATACTGACCTATTAACATGCAATATTTTCTTTGGAGGAAAAGATATCAGCAATATCAACAGCTATCAATAGAATTACATCAACCCAAGCACACTGGGAAAAAGGAAAGCAAACTACAGGCAAGGCATTTTATTTGCATAGAGCTTGAGTCCCAATTCCATAACATGGTGACTTCCCTCACTCTAGACTTCAGAGACTCTCCTGAGTAAGGTAGTCTCACAAGAAGGCTGATTTTGAACGCTAGCAAAAAAAAAAAAAAAAAAAAAGACATTCTGACATTCAAATCTTAAATGATCTATAGTTTTATTTTATACGAATATAGTCCCGGGGCGCCTGGGTGGCTCAGTCAGTTGAGCGTCCTACTTCAGCTCAGGTCATGATCTCGCAGTTCATGAGTTCGAGCCCCGCGTCGGGCCCTGTGCTGACAGCTCAGAGCATGGAGCCTGTTTCAGATTCTGTGTCTCCCTCTCTCTCTGACCCTCCCCTGTTCATGCTCTGTCCCTCTCTGTCTCAAAAATAAATAAACGTTTAAAAAAAAAAAGAAAAAAAAAGAATATAGTTTAATAACATTTACCAAGAAACATCTGGGCAACATTTACTAACGGTGTTCAGGGGGGGCTATTGAGTACCGCTTCTCAATTCTATTTGGTCCTCACAGGAGACCTCAGAGTGATGATGACAGTAATCTATCAGTGCCAGCTCAGATCTTGTCAGATGGCAGAAAGAATGTGGTGGAGCCTACCATACCTGTTTAATGTTCATTCACAATCACCCTGAAACTCCAGTATAATTACTTTCTTAGGTTACAAGAACGGCCTTTAATAAGCCTGCACCTGGACCCAACATCTGAGTTCTTATTTTTCTTACTATCATTGCTAATGAACGCTACACCCGCTACCTGTGTTAAGCCACCCTTGACCTCACCCTTGGATCACTACTGCAATCTGTCCTGGGTGGTAATGGGAGTCCAGGCACTGGTGTACCCCCATGAGCTCAAGAGTGGATCTCACTGACATTTTTGGCCACATGAAACCAGCCACGATCCTCAGGCACAGCACATGTCTCTTATGAACCCACTCTTTAGCCTGCACTTTCCCATGGATTCTGTCTTATCTTTTAAAAAGTGTTATTTCTTTTGTTGTTTTTGTTGTTTTATTTCTATGTTAAAAACCCAAAATTCTCTAAGCACAGAACACCTGGAAATTCACTATACTGTAGATAATTTTAAACCACCAAAATTCAGCAACCTAAGAGATATTTAATATTAACACTATGGAGTGTATCTGCTTAATTTTCCATTTATATTATCTCTTATTGTTCACAGAATTTAAAATAATTTTTAAGTGTCACTCTTTTTTCCAAAAGTGTAAGTTTCAAATCTTACAATTTCTTTACGTGTCTGTGCCAATTTACTAATATTGGGTATTTCCCATAGGCTTTTCCTCAGTATCATTTCTACAGTATCATAAGGGAGGTCCAAATCCAGTGTCTTGTTAGTATAGTCTAAGCAACTGTAGTCAGTTCTAATTCAGAATATGTTGAGTCTGTTTTGAGTTCTCAAAATGAGCATTTGAGGCTATAGCAGGCAGATACATTTTTAAATTTGCTCTGGGAAAATCATGTAGAAAAATCCAGTGATCTTAGTCTTTGCAATCGACACAAATTTAACATTTTTAATCATATTCCCAGTGATTAGAAACAAACAGGCAACAATAAAAAACCTTGAGTTTTTCAAAGCTGCTCTCTTCATAAAAGTAAAGAAAACAGGTAGTATACCCCTACAGTCTGAAAGCCTGGCTTTCAATATGCCATGAGAACATATATACTGATCTCTGTCTCTAACATAATTTCTATTTTTACCATTTTAATTAAAGATAACACACATACTACTCATCTTAAGTTTTTGGAGATAAGGAAGGTCAAAAACTGTATTTAAATTTAAGAATTCAGTGAGGGTATTTTCTACTCCAACCTTCAGCATCAGTTTTTAGAAGGTCCATTACTCCTGTCATTAATGAAAGTTCCCCTCCCTTTCTGACATGTAATAGTTACCTCGTACCTAAAACAAAACAAAACAAAACAAAACAAAACAAAATAAAACAAAACAAAACTCTTCTGGTTCATCTATCATACTAATCTTGTTATAATGTTATACTGACTTAACTCTCTCTATGAGGGCAATAACAATATATCTGGAAGCAAATAAATAAATATACATAAATTTTATGTCCCTAAATATATTATTTAGTAATTATCCCCTCTGGACACAAAGTAAGTCTTTAAGACTGCAAGTATTATAAAATCCTTGGAACTAAGTAAGTGAGCATCTCAAATTTGAGTTTCCATTCACAAATCTGCTGATTGGATTTATAAAAGTTACAGTAGTACATGAATATAGATTTGATAATTGTTGTGCCATTAGTGGTTCTTGCTTCAAAACCGAATAAATAGGGGCGCCTGGGTGGCTCAGTCAGTTAAGCATTTGACTTTGGCTCGGGTCATGATCTCACGGTTTGTGAGTTCCTGCCCCGCATCAGGCTCTGTGCTGGCAGCTCAGAGCCTGGAGCCTGCTTCAGATTCTGTCTCCTCCTCTCTCTGCCCCTCCCATGCTCATGCTCTGTCTCTCTCTGTCTCTTAATAATAAATAAACATTAAAAAAAAGAATAAATAGGTCCGAGGAAGGAAAATTTAGTCTAAAGTTTTGAATACCTTATTATCTAAAAAATTATAATTGATATATTTGGCTAAAAAATCTTATAAAAGTATAGGGGCATTATAATTATCACCAACCTTTTGGCTGTGACTCCCTGAAGTTTTTTAGGTAGGTCTGAGAGACACGGCTCCAAGGCAATAAATTATATTATTTTGTATTCTATTTAAATAGTCACACCAGCCTGTAATAACATAAAACCCAACTGACCTGCTGTCATAAGTGTAGTTTGCTTGTTTTTAGATATAAAAAAAAGTTAACCTGTTCAACCTAAGTCTACTACCCTATTTTATCTCAGAAATAAGAAAAAAATTCTATAAAAATTTTGTTTCATGTATACTGGAATGTCCGACAAATTTAGTTTTGAACTTTTTTTTTTTTTTTTAATATCCACTGCAATTCTCAGAAAACCCAAGGACTACAAAAGAGAATTTGGCCACGTTTTTTGGAGCATGTAGAAAGAATATGATGGTGACTAATAGTCTTTTATCATAGTAAAAGGAAAAAGAAAAGTGATTATATGAAGGTTGCCTTGAGACTTAAGGAAGGATGTTGCGAGGAAATTAAGCAAGGCAGTATTTTTTCTTTGGATCTTTAACCCAACCCCAAGAAGTAAACAAATAACTGCTCTAAGCAGATAATTGTATTGAGATCCTTTCTAGCCACCCCATTGCTCTCAAGCCTCCCACTCTCTTCTATCCCCCACACATAGCTGTTTTGCACAGGAAGTTGTCCTTATGCTTAATGGATCTATTGAAACAGGTGTGGGGTAGGGTGTTTATCGTCACAGACCATGCTGGAGCCCCATGAAAATCTGCTCATATAAAACCTATCTGAAGACTTTCCAAATGCTGGGCTTCAGGAGGAATTTTTGAGTCGTGAGATTCAGAGGCACCATGTGGACAGAGACTATGTGATAGTTTAAAAGACAGAAAATACCCGTGGGACATTCTCTATTGATTTAGTGAACACCTTTGGTCATGTCACTAAGGTTTAATGTCCTTAAATTGTATGTGAGAAGATGACTTGAGTTTGTTAAATGACTTGAGGCACAGTGTCCACTTCAAACACATCCTCATTTCTTCACAGTTTATTCCCAGGAACAGAGACCAGATAGTTGCTTCAGATGTTTTCTGGGAACTGTTTGCTCATCAAGAAGCCATGGCTCAAACACCAAGTGGCACAGGTAGACAACAATGCTACCACCACCCTCACCCACTTTCTTGGATGCCTGTTTGGTGTTTTAAGAGAGAATTTACAAATCTGCTCATATAGAACACTAGTCTGAAGACAATACCCACATATCTGAAACCACGTACTTCGTTAAAGTTATTCTAAAGCTAGATGCAGTACTTGTTCTGTAGCTCTGTGCACGCAGCTTAACTTTAATCAAAAATATTGGATTCTAAATATCCTTTTAATTTCGTAACAGAAAATCCCACTCCAAGGAAGGTTAACCAAATGGAGTTATAATTATCCGGTTCATTGACAGACCCAGGACTAGATCTGGAGTGTAAATCCAGGCATACAAAAGAGATTCACAGGCTCCAGATCTGCTGCATTCCCTTGTGCCACTTGCTTCTCCTGCTAGACTTCTTCCACCCTCATGGCTGAAAGACGGTTGCCAAATGTTCCTAGAGTTTTTCTTTCCATTTGCCATCCAACAGAAAAGTGACTTTTCCAGTCACTTCACAGATCCAATATATTTTCTGATGGGGCCGTAAAGAAAACAATGGCCTGGATGACATGATGTATGCCCTGTGGTCATGAGAGTGGAAACTTAATTGTACAACCTAGACTGAGACTATGGGAATCTCCAAAGAAGAATCCAAAACTTGCTGGAGACAAGAAGAATGATATCGAGCAGCTAAACCAGTACTTTGTGGACTGGACTACAAAGGCAAAAGACAGCGACTTGGTTTGCACTTTACTTACAAAGAGGGTTCTTTTTTCCTCTCATCTTGACTAAGTCTGAACTAAGGAAAAGCACAACAAAAACATTCATGGCAAAAAATGGAAATTTAATGGATATTCCACTTAAATATTGAGGGGGTTTTTGAGGATTGGTTTTACTTTCTTTAGTGACAACAAATGCTAACCATAAATGAAAAAAAATACATACCAAAAACGTTAAGTTTTTTCATAATTAAAAAACTTATTCACTTATTACTAAAATTAATGAATTAGTTTTGATACTGTGTGTGTGTACGGTGTGTGAATACACATTATACATGTGTCTATATGTGTTTAAACAGTGTATGTATGTATATATAGCATGTGCATATATACATATGCATGCATATATACATATTATGCATAGTGCATTTACATACTGTATATGTAGATACAAAATTGGCTGATTATTATAGACATTTTTGATTCAGTATTCTCCTAAACGCCTATCATATTCATAAGATATGATGGCAATTTTGTTTCATTATAAGTTTTTTTAAATGAATGAATTTTACTTTTTGTTATATCAAATTCTTTTTAGTACTCTTGGATGATAGTGCCATTAGAAAATATTTCTTGAAAACTATTTGTAATAAATTCAGGAAAAAAAGGTTTTGTTAAAAAATTTTGCATGTGTATAATACATTGTGTATGTGTGTATGTATATGTGTGTGTATCTTCCAAGTATTACATATGGAAGAATTTAGAAAATAGGAAATGTATTGTTCTAGATGTTACAAAACCTGGTTGTATTTCTGAAACTTCCACAGAGTTACTATTTAACTTTGGACAGTTCAATTCCTCTGGATCACAGTTTCTTTCAACCAAAGGTGAAGTGTTGCAGATATCTGTTCAACAAATATTTACTGAATGTCTATTATGTTCCAGTTATTTTTCTGGGTTCTAAGGTTAGCAGCGAACAAATAGAATAACAGAAATCTGCTCACACAGAATACATATTTTTGTGGGAGATAATGAACAAGATAGAGTGAAATTCATAGTAAAATAAAATCCATGATAAATGCTAAAGGAAAAAAAAAAACTATAGAATCAGAGTACAAAGTAACACAGTGCATCGATGGGTAAAATGGGGGCAAATCCTGAAGAGCCTTGAATAGCATCCATAGAATTCTATTCTGAGGAATGGATTCTAACCACTAAACATTCTACCTAATTCTTAAATGTGAATGATTGTATATATTAATGATTATCAATAAAAAATACGAAAAATGGCATTGTGTTTAATAAATTAAGTTTTTCAACTTGATAAAATTAATGCCCCCTCAGAGGACTCCTTCTTATTCAAGTTACTGAAGCCCAAAGTCTTCAATTATTAACAATGTTATATGCTGCTAATAAATTATTTTCTGAAAAATATTTTCAGTCAGATATCTATAGACAATATAAATTATAAATTATTAATTATGATATACAATTATATTGTATGTTATAAATAAATATGTATAGCTACATAGTATCTCATTTTTTCTCAGTATTTGAAAGTAAAGAGTAATCTTTTATTTGCAGCAAGCCACTACTGAAAGTTTTATACGTAGCTGAAAGTTTTAATCCTCTCACCTTTTCGTTTTATTTGCAGCCTGTCAAATTAGTGCCAGTTAAAAATCACCAATTGACAATTTAGGAAAACAAATTCCTTATACAGTTCCTATCACTGAAGATTTAGTTAACCTTCGTGTGATCCCTTTAAGAGAATTTCTACACTGAGATCTTCACTGAGAAAATATAATTTAGAGTGAAAATAACGGATAAAATGGTGACAGATGACACTGAAAATAGATTTGAAATGACACAATGTCTGTTGTGAAACTGTGATTTTTTTTCCTGTCAAGTCTTTATTTCCTAAAGAAATATGGCATTTTCATGATGAGTCCAAAGCTCATTCATAATTTTATTTATTTTGACTTAGAAATATTAGCAATTGAATTAAAATTTCAGATTTTGACTCAAGCTCTATTGCCAGATTTCAAAAAAAAAAAATGGCATAAAATAGATAGAGTGTTGTGATTGTCACTTCTTTTAGATTGAAAGCATGTAATGCACCAGATCAGCCAAGAAGTAAATAGTCATTAAGTAGTTCTTATATTTAGGTAGATTAAGCATTAAGATTTACAGAGATATTTCAGGAAAGATGACTATCTTCAGAGTAATAAAGGCCTTTCAGTCCGAGTTATGTCACCAGAGCCAGCAGGGAACAGGTGAAGAGTGCTCGCTCCTGTTACTCCTCCAGGGGCATCTGATCAGAACAGTGTAATGAATTAACACAAAGGCACGTATCCACTTGTCTGAGCTAGTCTTCCTTCAGCATCCTTTCCTGCAAGAAAGTCTCAGAAGCTCAGGACAGGAAAACATTAAAATTCCTTCTGGTGTCTTGTTTGGGTTTTTCTGGACTTGAAGAAATTATAGCACACAATATGATTATTTTATTTTATTTTATTTTACAATTTTTATTTTACTCTATTCTATTCTGTTTGATTTGATTTGATACGTATACAGAGAGAGCCAGGGAGAGGGACAGAGGGAGAGGAAGGAAGGGAGGGAGAGAGGGAGGGAGGGGGAGAGAGAGAGATAGAGAGAGATGGAGAGGGAGAATGGGGGGGGAGAGGGAGAGTGGGGGGGGAGAGGGAGAGTGGGGGGGGAGGGAGAGTGGGGGGGGAGAGGGAGAGTGGGGGGGGGAGGGAGAGTGGGGGGGGGAGAGGGAGAGAGAGAATCTTAATTAGGCTCCATAATCAGTGCTAAGCCCTACACCAGGTCCAATCCCACAACCCTGGGATCACAACCTGAGCCAAAATTAAGAGTCAGATGTTCAACTGATTGAGCCACCCAGGTGCCCCCATAGCAGACACTATTTAGATTAATCTTCCTATTTCACCACAACAATTGTTTGCACCAAGAATGTTTAGGGTTCTTATAGTCAGTTATTAAAAATAAAATTAAAATTTCTTAGAATATCATGTATGGACCTTCATCATAAATTACTTGTTCAATTTTTGAAACTCACCTTCAGCTACTCTCCTATAGAAGTCCTAAATACAAGCCACTCTGTGCTGTCTGTTCTGCAAAAGGTCATGTTTTCTCTTACTTCTGTGTCTTTCTTCTTCTTCCTAGAAAGTCTTTCCAAGATTCTACATCTGGCTAATTCCTAGTCATCCTTCAAAACTTATCTCAGACATCATAATTCCTGAAATACCATTCTTTTCTATGTGACAGTGTGGGTTAGATGCTCTTCCAATGCATCTTTGCAATAATATCATATCTTTATATTTCTCCATGTTAGCAACTGTACTGGGTGGTAGTTGATAATGTGTAAGTAATGGAAGCACAGAGATACAGATTTGAAAGAGCATCATTTTTAGATTAAGGCTGACCAGAATTCCATTTTTCCGAGTGTGTTTTATTAAGCAAGTTAATTAATCATATTTACTTTTTGTTTCTACAATATGAAGGCTAAATGTTTATTCACTAAAAGGAAATTTTGACAATGATTTACCACTTCATGAATGTATTTCCATATATGTGTGCGTATATGCATATATATACTTCAGATTATATGTGTGTGTGGAGACAGAGAGAGAGAGAGAGACAGACAGACATAAGGGGAAAGAGAGAAGGAGGGACTGTTTTAGGGCCTGGGATTAGAAAATAGATTGATTTAAACAGGGTGATTTGGCCACCTGACCATTAAAGGACAGTTATGCAAAGAAATTTTATCCTAAATTTGGAAATGTAAAACTTAAAAAGTAAAGAGAATGGATGAAATAGTAATCTAAGGTATTATGACTAAATTGCTGGAGTAAATGAGCAAGAGTAAATTGTTCTTTTCAAAGAGATTTCTGAGGGTGATACATTTCAGATGATGGTAAATTCAAGAGATCCATCAGAGTGGTTCACTTAAGTAGAATGGAGGCAGCTCTCTAGTTATGTAAATTTACCCACTTCAGTGAATGTAATATATATAATTCTGTAAAATGCATGTTTTATAAAATAACATATATCATTAAGATTTCCATTATCAATATTAATGAGAGAATATACACTATCAGATAAGTATATGTGTTTCATAATTTACTCTATCACTTTAATACTTACCTCATTTCCAAGCCCCACTATTATAAATCACAGCATTGTTTCATATTTATATATGTATAAACACATATATAAATGTAGATGTAAACATTTTATGCATATGCATCATTGCTTATAATGTCATTATTTATAATATTGTTTCTGTACTGTGCATTATTTATACTGGACAGAATTCCTAAAAATGTAATTTTTGAAGTTAAAACTATATTAAGATTTAAGAACAAATTGCCAAATGTCTTTACAGATAGGTTTAAGGTATATACAAATGTAATCGCACTGGTATAGAATGAGAGTAACTCTATGCATTACACTTTTCCCATCAATGATTCATATTACTTTTGGTCAATTTGTGGTTGCTTGACTGCTGAATTCATTACTTGCTTATAGATTTATACGTATTTTTCAAGAACTCCAGTTTCTCTTATTTTGAAACTCTTTCTACTTCATAACTATCTTCTTATGCATTTTAATCTCTATTATTTCACTGACTGCATTTGGAGATATGATGTTTAAGGAGATAAGTAAGGTTAAATGAGGTCATATGGTGGAGCCCTAATCCAATAGGACTAGTGTCCTCCTAAGAAGGACTCCTCTACATACATACACACACACACACACACACACACACACACACACACACACAGTATGGGATTCTATGGCTTAACCATTAAAGGATAGTGACGCAAGGAAATTTTATACTAAATTTGGAAATCTAAAATTTAAGAAATAAAGAGATGAATAAATAATAATCTAAGATATTATGATTAAATTGTTGGAGCAAATGAACAAGGACACACACACATACATACACACACACACACACACACATTTACAGGAAAGGCCACGTGAAGACACAGTGAAAAGGGAGACACCTGCAGCCATGGAGACAGGTCTCACCAGAACCCTACCATGTTGGCATCTTGCTTGGACCCTGGCCTCCAAGAACTGTGAGAAAATAAATTTTTATTGTTCAAGCCACCCAGTCTGTGGTATTTTGTCTTCTGGTAGTCTAATCAGACTAATTGAGTATACAATGAAATTCTTCCTTACTCTCTAACTTCCAGTCCTTTAATACATTTACACAAAGACAGAAACTATTGTTATTTTTTAAATTATTTCAGACATATTTGTTGCCCATACACACACATCCATATCTTTTCATCTTTTTTCATAGACAACAAAATACTATATAAACTGTTATGCGTTGTTTTTTATAATAGTGTTGTGATATTGTGATTTATAAGAAATATATATTTGGGGGCACCTGGGTGGCTCAGTCAGTTAAGCGTCTGACTGGGGCTCAGGTTATGATCTCAGGGTTTGTGAGTTCAAGCCCCACATCTGGCTCTGTACTGACAGCTCAGAGCCTGGAGTCTGCTTCAGATTCTGTGTCTCCCCCTCTCTCTGTCCCTCCTCTACTCATGCCCTGTCTCTCTCTCTCAAACATAAATATTAAAACAAGGAATATGTATTTGGTCTTTGTCCATAGTTTCTAGCTCAGAACTCTCAAAACTCTTGGAATTTCCCGAATAATAAAAGCAATGGGAGCATCTTTTGTTATAATATTCAGCCTCTTGTCCTCAGTTCCTGAAAACACTTCGGAGCTATAAAGAGAAACATGTGTCATGTTATTAACAACAAGCCCCTTTCCACCACACCTGGGTTTATGTGAGTGAGGTAACTTTTGGAAAGAAACTGGGGATGGGTCTGGTTGCCAGGGAAACCCAACACAAATAGCTGGAACTTTCAGTCCCACTCCCTGATTTCCAGGGAAGAGAGAGATTTGGAGGTTGAATCTATCACAAATGATTGATTTAACCCACTGTAAATCATGATTAATCATGACTAATGATTCATACCCACTTTATTGAAAGCCTCCATAAAAGGACAGGGTTCAGAGAACATCAGGGTGGTGAACACATGGAGATGTGGGGAGATGGGCATGCTCAGAAAGGTCACGGAACTTCTGTGCTTTCCTATGACCATTCCTGAGTGATATCCTTTTACAAATAAACTGATAATCTATTAAGTAAAATGTTAATCTGAGTTTTGTGAGCTGCTCTAACAAATTAATCAAACCTTAGGAAAGTTTCATGAGAACCTCTGTTTTACAGCCAACTTGGCCTTGTGACGTTAGAGCCTCTGAAATGGGGAGAGGAGCAGTCTTCTAAGACTGAGCCCTTAAACTGTGAGATCGAACAGTGTCTCCTGGTAAATAATGTCAGAATCGACATTGAATTTTAGGACACCCACCTGGTGTCCAAAGAACTGTTAGAGCATTGCTTGGTGGTGTAGGGAATCCACCAACACACACACACACTGGAGCTGGGTCCCAGAACCCCAAATAACCATATAGATTAGCCACCTTTCCTAACAGCAAAGAGCTTTCTCAATGACTTTTAAATTGCATATGAATCCATCAAAATTTATTTATCCATTTCTCTAAAGATAAATTTTATTTCCAGCATTTCACAACTAAAAATTTGTTATACTGCATAGCTTTTATATATGCCATTTCCTACTTTGAAGTATATCGGTATAATAAATTCTTTAAAGGGGAACTGCTGCATCAAAGAGCTTTAGCACTCATTCTGCGGATAGATATTGCCAACTATTCTTCCATATGGCATGATATTAATTTACACTTTTCCAGAAATTTGTGAGAATTATTATCACACACTATCCGAGACATGTGCACATGCACATATACCTACACACCTACACACACACACACACACACACACACACACACACACACACACACAGTTACCAAACATTCGGGACTTTCAAAATATAAGTAAAATGTAATGGTTTACTATGGTCTTGATTCATATTTTTATTACTTTGAATGAGATGGAACATTTCTTTTATAAAAAGCTGGACACTGGCTCATTTTGAGCACACTTTTATTTCCTTGCGTTTTTAAATATGCTATTCAATTGGGGGTGTCTGGGTGGTGGCTCAGTCTGTTAAACAATGGACTCTTGATTTCAGCTCAGGTCATGATCTCACAGTCATGAGATTGAGCCTGTCAACAGTTCCTCATTGAGCATGGAGCCTACTTGGGACTCTATCTCTCTCCTTCTCTCTGCCCCTACCCCACTCTTGTGCATGTGCATGCATGCATGAACATTCCTTCTCTCTCTAAACAAAAAAATTGAAAAAAAGTTATTCAACTGATGCCTGCATAAAACATTTTCAAAAAGACTGATGATAATCTCCTATTCTTTTCTTTGTGAGTTACTTGGCCTTTGTTGTCTGCTTGTTCATTTTTTTTAAATAAATTTCCAGCAATTTTACTAGAATATATCTTACTTTTTGTTTACTCCAAATTGACTTTCCCAGAATGTAGGATGCGATGCTCCTTCAATAAAAATTTTCAACTGTTTTTATTTCTTTTTTTTAAATTAATAATTTTTCTTGATATATAGCTGTTAGTGTTTGAGCTGTTTGTTATTTTCTTATCAGGACTCAGTATACATGTGTTGAATCTTCCATGTGTAACTTCTCTATTTGTCTCATTTTTTACAATATCTTTGACTTCTTTCAAAGTTTTCTTCTTTCAGTTTCTAGTCTCTTAAAACATTTTTTATTTAAAATATTTGGTTTTTTTCCTCATTTATTCTTTATTTCTGAAATTTTGGGGTTTTTTTACTAAACATTTATTGAATTTTCCTATTTTCTGATTTTATTGTTTCCATTTTTGTCGTGTGTTTATATCTTCCATATTAATTTTGCTTGAATATATTTTAATCTAATCTGTGAGCATATCTTTCTGAAGACTTTTCATAATCTTCAGATGTTATGCTGCTTCCTATTCTTTTTTTTAATGTTTATTAATTTTTGAGAGAAAGCAAGGGAGAGAGAAGTAGGGAAACAGAGAGAAAAAAAAACATAAGCAGGGGAGGGGCAGAGAGAGAGGGGGACAGAGGATCCTAAGCCCGTTCTGCTTTGACAGAAGCAAGCCTGATGCAGGGCTTGAACTGATGAGCAGTGAGATGGTGACCTGAGCCAAAGTCAGAGGCTCAACCAACTGAGCCACCCAGGAGCCCCAATTTTATTCTTTTTCTTAAAATACTTCTGAATGAAATTTGCAATCATAATCATTTTCTATCCTTTATTGCTAGGTTAGATTTGTCTTCTTGAACCTTTTCACTTCTCTAGAAACCAGCTTCTGTGGTATTTGTGAAGGGATTAGAAATGTGGTTTCCTATTTCCCGGTATCTCCTAGCTCCGTTTATTTTCCCCACTCGTATGTGAATTTCTTTCCTTGTTGCTATTCTATCTCGCTTAATTCGGACAATATTTCCAGCCATTTCTCCTTAGCTTGAGGCTAGTTACTGGATTAGGTTATTTTTCAATGTTCATGAAGCCTAGTTGCTTCCAAATCTTCAGACATTGTTTAGTATTCCTGGCATTCATCCAAAACTTGGAGTGGAGCTTTTCCTCAATTGATTTTGCTATTCTCAGATGGTCCCAATGACTTTCTTGGTAAAGACCTGTATGGTATTCGGAGCACTCTTCTCTTGCACCTTTTACAATTTACCTAATTCTGTGATGATTTAACTACTTAAACTTATTTCTAAGTTCTCTTACCTCAGATTTTAGTATCTCCCCTTGTCTTTGATCCTCTTTTCTGACTTCATCCATTTCTACATTGTGGAATCATTTCTCAGCTGCAATCATGTCATTACTTTTTTTTAATGTATACAAAAAAATATTTGGGTTTAGTTTCTATTTTCTCCTTGGAAAAAAACTTTTATTGTTTTTTTTCTTTTCCATATAGTTAGCAAAACATTTCTAATAAATATTCTTTGTTTATGGGTTTTTTTGTTGTTATTGTTCTGATAATATGTTTGTTCTGATACTATGTTGTTAAAGCTCTGATTTTTCAAAGTAGTACCATTTGCATTGGTTATTTTGTCACTGGCTACCCTCCATTTCTATGTTATACATTGTCAGTGGAAAAGGACACATCTTGTACATGCTGGCTGTACTTTTCAATACAGTTTCATTAAATTTCTACATTTTGCAAAAACATTATTTTCAGGTCCTTAGATAACTTACAAATATTTCTCATTGCTGTCCTCAAAGGATAAAAACAATGGCTTATCTGGAAACATGTTAGATGAGATGATTTTGGTAATTATCTTATAAACTATATATTTGAGAGAGTTGTGTGCCAAACAAACATTTATTGAATACTTGATTTGCACCTCCTGGTAAAAGATCAATACTGGATACCATAGGGAAAAGCACAGAAAATGTCCTGGCATTCAAAGATTTTATATTATTTAGAGAAGGGATACATAAAAAAATAAATGGGAAACTAAGTTATACTTCAGAGAGCGAAAAGATACTTGGAGAGAAATAAAGCATAGAAAGTATAATAGGGAAACCTGAAAGTGGAGGAACGATTGCTCTTTTACATCAGGTGGGCAGGAGAAACTCTCAGTAGTGGATTGAAACTTGAACAGAGACTGGGAAGAAATGAAGGCATGAACCACATACACAACTGGTGAAGGTCTACAACGTAGGAGTCTAAATGCATATGGAACTCAACATTTTTATTCTCCTGTACTTTCAAAGCATGTTTACTGGTATCCTGATAATAAATTTCATCATCTTGGTAGTCTTAGCCTTTTTTCACTTTCTGATTTAATTGACCCTCTCTTAATATCATTCATGTTTTTCCTCCTTCATATCATTTTAAATTAATTCCATATTGAATAAGAGCTCACACCCACACCTATAATATGGTCAACTAATCCATGACAAAGGAGGCAAAAATATACAATGGGGAAAATACAGTCTCTTTAACAAAAGATGCTGGGAAAACTGCACAACTACATGCAAAAGAATAAAACTGGACCACTTTCTTACCACATACACAAAAATAAACTCAAAGTAGATTAAAGACCTAAATGTGAGATCTGAAACCAAAAAATTCCTAGGGAAAAAAAGCAGTAATTTCTTTGATTTTGGCAATAGCAGCATTTTTCTAGATAGGTCTCCTCAGGCAAGGGAAACCAAAGCAAAAATAAACTATTAGGACTATATCACAAGAAAAAGTTCTTGCACAATGAAGGGAACCACCAACAAAACAAAAAGGCAACCTACCAAAAAACACAATCTGATTACAAAATGAGCAGGGTACCTGAACACTTTTCCTGAGAAGACATGCAAGATGGCCAATAGAAACAGGAAAAAATGCTCAGCATTACTAACCATCAGGGAAATGTGAATCAAACCACAATGAGGTATCATGTTACACGTGTTAGAATGGCTAGAATTAGCAAGGCAAGAAATAATAAATGTTGATAAGGATGTGGAGAAAAAGGAACCCTCATGCTCTAGGTGGGAATGTATACTGGTACAGCCACTGTAAAAAACAGTATGGTGGTTCCTCAAAAATTTAAAAATAGAAATTCTAAATGATCCAATAATTCCACTACTGAATATTGAAAATTGAAACACTAATTCAAAAGACACGTACATCCCTATGCTTAGTGCAGCATTACTTACAATAGCTAAGATATGGAATCAATCAAAGTGTCCGTCCATCAATGAATGGATAATGATGATGACAAATAGACAGATATATATATACACACACATGCATATACACATACACACAATGGAATATTACTCAGCCATAAAAAAATAATGATATCTTGCCATTTGCGACAACATGGATGGACCCTAGAGGATATAAAGCTAAATGAAATAAGCCAGATGGAGAGAATACAAATATCAAATGATTTCACATTTATGTGGGATCTAAAACACAAAAGAGACAAAAAAAACCCCAAGAAACAAAAAACAAGAACTGGTGGTTGCCAAAGGGGAGGTGACTGGGGGTAATGGGTAAATAGATAAAGGGGATTAAGAGCTACAGACTTCTCGGAGGAGCCAAAATGGCAGAACAGCATGGAAGCTTTTTGTGTGTCTCCCATCCATGAAATACCGCCAGACCAACACTAAACCATCCTACACACCTAGAAAACTCATTGGAAGATTAACACAACAATCTACACAACCTGAACGACAGAATTCTGCAGGTACACGGCACAGAGAGCTGAACTTGGGGAGCAAGAAGCCGTGAAAGGTAGGGAACCCCTTTTGCAGGCAGAGAGAGGACAGAGACTGGGGAGGGGGGGAGAATACGGAAAAAGCACCCCCCCCAAAAGCAGCTGGAGAGAAAGTGGAAAATTAGAAACAGCCACTGGGACTAAACTAAAAAGGGAAAAAGGAGAAAGGAGAAAGGAGAAAGGAGAAAGGAGAAAGGAGAAAGGAGAAAGGAGAGGGTTTAAATTCCATTAAGAATGTAAACAAGGGGAGTGCAAAGGCTGCAACTCCACAGCTCGATACCTGGCGGTGCTCTGTGTGAAAGGTGAATCCCCAGGAACAGAGTGGGGTCCGGGAGGTTCTCAGGCCACACGGGGAAAAGCAGTTCCACTGCTGGAAGGACATTTGGTAGAGACTGTTGAAGCGACCTGGTCCCAGCAGACCCCAGAAAACGGCCACACTCGCTGGTGCTGGAACAAGGTTGTTAAGGGTGAAGCCTGGTGCCAAATGTGTGTTGTGACTTTTCATAATCCCTGAAAAGCTGCTGCTACACTATCTTGTGAACGTTTTCTGGGGCAGGCTGGCACCTGGCCACAGTCTCAGGGCACCGGCAGCAGCAGGGTCCAGCAGGTGTTCCTGGGTGCAGCCAGCATTCAGCCATTGCTCGGTGAGACCCTCCCGCAGAGGGGCGGAATGGGTCAAAGCCGCAGTCCTTCAGAAGTAAGGGGCCATGGAAAACAGCCGCATCTGAGACAACTCGGGAGAGAGGTACTGCCTGGCGCCTGGTCTCGGAGCATGAAAAAGCAGGGAGTGGATGAGAGCTGAAGACAGAGGACTGGCACGCGATTGCTGATCCGGGAGAACAGACTGGGTAGCTGGGTGACGCCATTTTCACCACTCCCGCACATGTGCATAAGCAGTTACAAGTGCTGCAACAATCCACCCCAGTAGGCTAGCACCGCCATCTAGTGGAGATCGGAGTCATTACACTGAGCCCCGCCCAACTGGGCCAACTTCGTTGCTCTTCAAGAACACAAGTCTCACCGCCTGCTCAGTATATGGACTATAAAGAGCTACATACACTGACCTCTAGGGGAAAACGAAGCAATTTCAGTCCTACTTCAATCTGTTAGCAGGTTCATCTATTCAATTTTTTTTCTTTTTTTTTTCCTTTTTCTCTTTTACAATTCTTTTTTCTTGAATACAGAAAGAGAACTCATTTTTATTTTCAATTTTTATTAAAAATATATGCCTTTAATTTTTATTACTATATTTATAACTTCTGTGTAAATTTTTTCAAATTCTACTTTACTTCCATCATTTTATTTTAGTCTACTTCAGTGTACTCACGTTTTCAAATCTTAAAACAATTTCCTTTTTTTCTTTTTCTTTTTTTCTCTTTTTCATTCCTTTTTGTTTTCTTGAATGCAGAAAGAGAAAAACTTCATTTTTACTTTCAATTTCTTTTAAAAAAATATTTATTTAATTTTTATTACTATATTTTTTGCTTTTATGTAATTTTTTTCAAATTCTTACTCCCATCATTTTATTTTAGTCTACTACAGTGTATTCACTTTTTCAAATTTTCAAACAATTTCTTTTTTTCTTTTCTTTTCTTCTTTTCCTTTTTTATACTTTTTCTCTTTTTGTTTCTTTTCATTTTTCTTAAAGAAAATGAAAAAAATCATATTTCTTTTTAATTTTTATTAAAAATTTTTTTCTTTAATTTCTTTCTACTATATTCTCTACTTTTGTGTATATTTTTTCAAATTCTATTTTACCCACATCATCTCATTTTAGTCTATTTTAGTGTATTCATTTTTTCAAATTTTCAAATGATTTCTTTTTTTCCTACTGCCCCCCTTTTTTTTCTCTAATCTGTCAAACAACTTTCAACACCCAGACCAAAACACACCAAGAATCTAGCATCATCTATTCGATTTTTTGTGTGTTTTTAATTTTTAATTTTAATATTTTTTTAATTTTAATTTTTTTATTTCAATTTTTCTACCTCATTAATTCCTTTTCTCCCTTCAAAATGACAAAATGAAGGAATTCACCCCAAAAGAAAGGGCACAAAGAAACGACAGCCATGATTTAACCAACACAGATACAAGCAAGATGTCTGAACCAGAATTTAGAATCACAATAATAAGAATACTAGCTAGAGTCGAAAACAGATGAGAATCCCTTTCTGCAGAGATAAAAGAAGTAAAAAATAGCCAGAATGAAATTAAAAATGCTATAACTAAGCTGCAATCACGGATGGATGCAGCGGCGGCAAGGATGGATGAGGCAGAACAGAGAATCAGCGATATAGAGGACAAACTTATAGAGAATAATGAAGCAGAAAAAAAGAGAGAGATTAAGGCAAAAGAACATGATTTAAGAATTAGAGAAATAAATGACTCATTAAAAAGGAACATCAGAATCATAGGGGTCCCAGAGGAGGAAGAGAGAGAAATAGGGGTGGAAGGGTTATGTGAGCAAATCATAGCAGAAAACTTTCCTAACCTGAGGAAAGACACAGACATCAAAATCCAGGAAGCACAGAGGTCTCCCATTAGATTCAACAAAAACCGACCATCAACAAGGCATATCATAGTCAAATGCACAAAATACTCAGGCAAGGAGAGAATCATGAAAGCAGTAAGGGAAAAAAAGTCCCTAACATACAAGGGAAGACAGATCAGGTTTGCAGCAGACCTATCCACAGAAACTTGGCAGGCCAGAAAGGAGTGGTGGGACATATTCAGTGTGCTGAATCAGAAAAATATGCAGCCAAGAATTCTTTATCCAGCAAGGCTGTCATTCAAAACAAAAGGAGAGATAAAAAGTTTCCAAGACAAACAAAAATTAAAGGAGTTTGTGAGCACTAAACCAGCCCTGCAAGAAATTTAAAGGGGACTCTCTGAGGGGAGAAAAGATACACACACACACACACACACACACACACACACACACCGAAAGCAACAAAAGATTAGAAAGGACCAGAGAATACCACCAGAAACTCCAACTCTACAAGCATCATAATGGCAATAAATTCATATCTTTCAGTAGTCACTCTAAACGTCAATGGACCCAATGCTTCAATCAAAAGACACAGGGTAACAGAATGGATAAGAAAACAAGATCCATCTATATGCAATTTACAAGAGACCCACCTTCAGATTGAAAGTAAGGGGATGGAGAACCATCTATCATGCTAATGGTCAACAAAAGAAAGCCAGAGTAGCCACACTTATATCAGACAATCTAGACTTTAAAATCAAAATTGTATCAAGAGATGCAGAAGGGCATTATATATCAAGGGGTCGATAGACCAAGAAGACCTAACAATTGTAAACATTTACATGCCAAATGTGAGAGCACCCAAATATATAAATCAATTAATCAGAAACATAAAGAAACTCATCGATAGTAATACCATAATAGTAGGAGACTTCAACACCCCACTCACAGCAATGGACAGATCATCTAAAAAAAAATCAACAAGGAAACAATGGCTTTGAATGACACATTGGACCAGATGGACTTAACAGATATATTCAGAACATTTCATCCTAAAGCAACAGAATATATATTCTTCTCCAGTGCACATGGAACATTCTCCAGAATATACCATATACTAGGACACAAATCAGCCCTAAGTACAAAAAGATCAAGATCATACTGTCCATATTTTCAGACCAAAATGCTATGAAACTCGAAATCAACAATAAGAAAAAATTTGGAAAGGTAACAAATACTTGGAGACTGAAGAACATCCTACTAAAGAATTAATGGTCTAACCAAGAAGTTAAAGAGGAAATTTAAAAGTATATGGAAGTCAATGAAAACGATAACACCACAACACAAAACTTCTGGGATGCAGCAAAGGCGGTTCTAAGAAGAAAGTATATAGCAATCCAGGCCTTCCTAAAGAAACAAGAAAGATCTCAGATACACAACCTAACCTGACGCCTTTTGGAGCTGGAAGAGAACAGCAAATGAAACCCAAAACCAGCAGAAGACAGGAAATAATAAAGATTAGAGCAGAAATTAATGCTAACAAAACCAAAAAAAAAAAAACCAAAACAAAACAGTAGAACAGATCAATGAAACCAGAAGCTGGTTCTTTGAAAGAATTAACAAAATTGATAAGTCACTAGCCAGTTTGATCAAGAAGAAAAAGGAAAGGACACAAGTAAATAAAATCAAGAATGAAAGAGGAGAGATCACAACCAACACAACAGAAATAAAAACAATAATAAGAGAATATCATGAGCAATTATATGTCAATAAAATGGGTTATCTGGAAGAAATGGACAAATTCCTAAAAACACATACACTACCAAAACTGAAACAGGAATAGAAAATTTGAACAGACCCATAAGCAGTAAGGAAATCAAATTAGTAATCAAAAATATCCAAAAAAAACAAGAGTCCAGGGCTAGATGGCTTTCCAGGGGAATTCTACCAAACATTTTAGGAAGAGTTAACATCTATTGTCTTGAAACTGTTCCAAAAAATAGAAATGGAAGGAAAATTCCAAACTCTTTCTATGAAGCCAGAATTACCTTGATTCCAAAACCAGACACAGACCCCACTAAAAAGGAAAACTATAGACCAATTTCCCTGATGAACATGGATGCAAAAATCCTCAATAAGATATTAGCCAACTGGATCCAACAATATATTAAAAAAATTATTCACCACCACCAAGGAGGATTTATACCTGGGATGCAGGGCTGGTTCAATATCTGCAAAACACTTAACATGATTCATCACATTAATACAAGAAAGGACAAGAACCATATGATCCTCTCAATAGATGCAGAGAAAGCATTTGACAAAATACAGCAACCTTTCTTGATAAAAACCCTCAAGAAAGTAGGGATAGAAGGATCATATTTCGAGATCACAAAAGCCATATATGAATGACCCTACGCTAATACCATTCTCAATGGGGAAAAACTGAGAGCTTTCTCCTTAAGGCCAGGAACGAGACAGGGATGTCCACTTTCACTACTGTTATTCAACATAGTATTGAAAGTCTTAGCCTCTGCATTCAGACAACATAAAGAAATAAAAGGCATCCAAATTGGTCAGGAGGAGGTCAAACTTCCACTCTTCGCAGATGACATGATATTCTATATGGAAAACCCAAAAGATTCCACCAAAAAAACTGCTAGAACTGATTCATGAATTCAGCAAAGTTGCAGGATAAAAAATCAATGCACAGAAATCGGTTGCATTCCTATACACCAACAATGAAGCAAGAGAAAGAGAAATCAAGGAATCGAGCCCATTTACAGTTGCACCAAAAACCATAAAATACCTAGGAATAAATCTAACCACAGAGGTGAAAAATCTATATACTGAAAAATATAGAAAGCTGATGAAAGAAATTGAAGAAGACACAAAGAAATGGAAAAAGATTCCATGCTCCTGGATAGGAAGAACAAATATTGTTAAAATGTCAATACTACCCAAAGCAATCTACATATTCAATGCAATCCCTATCAAAGTAATACCAGCATCCTTCACAGAGCTAGAACAAATAATCCTAAAATTTGTATGGAACCAGAAAAGACCCTGAATAGCCAAAGCAATCTTGAAAAAGAAAACCAAAGCAGGAGGCATCGCAATCCCGGACTTCAAGCTATACTACAAAGCTGTAATCATCAAGACAGCATGGTACTGGCACAAGAACAGACACTCAGATCAATGGAAAAAAATAGAAAACCCAGAAATGGATCCACAAACTTATGGCCAACTAATCTTTGACAAAGCAGGAAAGAATATCCAATGGAATAAAGACAGTCTCTTCAGCAAGTGGTGCTGGGAAAACTGGGCAGCGACATGCAGAAGAATGAGCCTGGACCACTTTCTTACACCATACACAAAAATAAACTCAAAATGGATGAAAGACCTCAACGTAAGACATGAAGCCATAAAAATCCTCGAGGAGAAAGCAGGCAAAAACCTCTTTGATCTTGGCCGCAGCAATTCTTACTCAACACATCTCTGGAGGCAAGGGAAACAAAAGCAAAAATGAACTACTCAGACCTCATCCAAATAAAAATCTTCTGCACAGCAAAGGAAAAAAATCAGCAAAACTAAAAGGCAACTGACAGAATCGGAGAAGATATTTGCAAATGACGTATCAGATAAAGGGTTAGTATCCAAAATCTACAAAGAACTTATCAAACTAAACACACAAAAAACAAATAATTCAGTGAAAATATGGGCAAAAGACATGAATAGACACTTTTCTAAAGAAGACATCCAGATGGCCAACTGACACATGAAAAAATACTCAACATCACTCATCACCAGGGAAATACAAATCAAAACCACAATGAGATACCACCTTACACCTATCAGAATGGCTAACATTAACTCAGGCAACAACAGACGTTGGTGAGGATGTGGAGGAAGAGCATCTCTTTTCCATTGTTGGTGGCAATGCAAGCTGGTGCAGCCACTCTGGAAAACAGCATGGAGGTTCCACAAAAAAACTAAAAATAGAACTACCTTACGACCCAGCAATTGCACTACTAGGCATTTATCCAAGGGATACAGGTGTGCTGTTTCGAAGGGACACAAGCATCCCCATGTTTATAGTAGCACTATCAACAATAGCCAAAGTATGGAAAGAGCCCAAATGTCCGTTGATGGATGAATGGATAAAGAAAATGTGATACACACACACACACACACACACACACACACACACACACACACACAAAATGGAGTATTACTCGTCAATCAAAAAGAATGAAATCTTGCCATTTGCAACTATGTGGATGGAACTGGAGGGTGTTATACTAAGTGAAATTAGTCAGAGAAAGACAAAAATCATATGACTTCACTCATATGAGGACTTTAAGAGACAAAACAGATGAACATAAGGGAAGGGAAACAAAAAATAATATAAAAACAGGGAGGGGGGCAAAACAGAAGAGACTCATAAATATGGAGAACAAACTGAGGGTTGCTGGACAGGTTGTGTGAGGGAGATGGGCTAAATGGGTAAGAGGCATTAAGGAATCAACTCCTGAAATCATTGCTTCACTATATGCTAAGTAATTTGGATGTAAATTTAAAAAAATAAAGTAAAAAGAAAAAAGAACTACCGACTTCTAGTTACAAAACATAAGTCACAGAGTTAAACAGGGAATATAGTCAATAATACTGTAGTAACGTTGTTTGGTCACAGCTGATGACTATACTTATCATGGTGAGCACTGACTAATGTACAGAATTGTTCAATCATTTTGTTGCACACCTGAAACTAATGTAGCATTGTATGTTAATTAAAATTCAATAGAAAAATGCTAACAAAAACAATGATCCAGAAAATGTATTCACATATCAAAATATCATGTATAACGTATTCAAAATATCACATATTTATGATTTCCAATATTTTTATTTAAACACTCACATAAATGGATAAAATGGATGAAGGAGTCAAAAGATTCAAACTTGCAGTTACAAAATAAGTAAGTCATGGGGACATAATGTATATCATTGTGGCTATAGTTAATAATACTATATTACATATTGAAGTTGTTAAGAGAGTAGATTTTAAAAGTTCTCATTACAAAAAAGAAAATTTATAACTATGCATGGTGACGGATGTTAACAAGACCTGTTTTGGTGATCATTTTGCAATATGCACAAATATATTGAATTATTATGTTGTACACCTAAACTTAATATCGTGTTATAAGTCAATTATACCGGAAAAAAAACAACCAAACCTATACTATATGCTCCATGTTTCTCGAGATTGGAAGTGCTCCCAGATCATATATTCACCCTGCTTTCTCTCCTCCTATTTCTCTCAATCCTGGATTCCATGGATAATGTTATCAATAATGATCTTAGAACATTCCATAATTCCGTACTGTTCATCATACCTGCCTTGGAAAACTTTAAACCCAGAAGATCCCTACTATCTGCCATGCCATAGCTACTACTGATCTTATGATAATGCTAAAGAAAAAGCACACATCCTGAAATTTTGTTACCACTGTAAATCCAAAATCATCTGCATCATCTGGGAAACATCTATCTTGTCTGGACTTTTTACTTTCTTTCATTAAATATTTAATTAAAATCCTATAACTTGTCTGATATTCCACCGAGAACCTCTTACTACTAGACTGAAGTTTTACTGTTTTAGTTGCCAAATCTGCAAGTACCTCTTGATAAGCTTCCAATGTTAGCAAGTTTCCTCTAATTATATTTGAAGATATTTCTTTTATCCTCCAATGGTGAGCTGGACCTCATCACTTCTTCCTTCTTATTAACCTCATGCCCCCAGTATTAACAACTGTCCTAGTACCTTCAACCTCTCTTTTTGTACTGAATCTACCCCTCAGCATTTAGATATCTGAAACCCTAACTACACAGAATTGCTGTACCTAATCTTTCTGGGACCCCTCCTCAACCACTGCTCCTTCTACTTCTTCCCCTTTGCTGTGAACCACTGGGAAAAAGTCATCTACATCATGGTTGTCTGTGGCCTCAACTCCAACCACCTCCTCAAGATCACCACACACTTCCACCTGCCTTCATCATTCCATGGGGTTCCTTTGGTAAGGTCACAATGACTCCTTTGTTACTAAACCCAAAAGGAAGTTTTTGTTACTCACAGATATGATCTTTAAGTGAAAACCTTTAAGTATATTTGAAACAACTCAGATGTGTTAATCTTGTAGCTGTAAATCTTATAAAATTTAAATATAGAAAAGGTATCGCTGATAAAATTTCACAAGTTGAGATTATGCTGTATGTGGAAAGCACAAACTGGATTTCTAGAACTTAATCAAAAATGTAAAATAATTAATATATTTATATATTTTTTTTCAGTTGCAGGAACTTACTGTGAAATTGATTGTGGAAACGCTCTGATAACATGCCACAAAACAAGTGATAATTATTTTTGCCCCCTGTTATGGGTTAAATTGTGTCCCTCACAAATAAATCTTGACGTACTAATCCCCAGTACCTCAGTACATGATATGGTTATTGCTAATGAAACAAAAGAGGAGGTATTAGACTGGGCCCTAATTCAGTATGACTGTTGTCTTTATTTTAAGGGTAACTTCAGAACACAAAGACAGGCACACAGTAGGAAGACAATGTGAAGACACACAGGGAGAAGACAGCCATGTGGCTCTACAAGCCAAAGAATGCCAAGGATTGCTGGTAATCACCAGAATCTAGAAAAGTTGAGGAGATATCATTCCCCAGAGCCTTCAGAGAAAGCACAGTCCTGCCAACACTGTGATTTTGGACTTCAAACTTCCAGTAATGTGAGAGAATAAATTTCTGTTGTTTTAAGCCACCCAGTTCTTGGTGCTTTGCTACAGTACCCTTAGGAAACTAACACAACTTTTTATATGCCTTGCATGTTTTTACCTCGTCACTGAGCTATGCTGGCACAAAAACAGAAAAATGAAAATTTAAAAATATCTTCTCCCCAGCTTCTTCCCATCTTCTGCTTCTTCCTCTTACCTTACCTGATTTGAAGCTTTGGAAATGTGTTTGCTTTCTCGGAGTCCTGTTGCTCAGATGCAGCAAGAAGCTATTACATGAGGTGGTCCTTTGCCTTTACTTATGACTAAAGAACTTTCTGGCTAGGCACATAGAGAAACACTTCCTAAAAACCAGTCTGAAGTATTTACTCACTGTCTATACTCAAAGGAGTGCTTCCCAAACTTTAAATCTCCTGGTGATCTTCATAAATGCATTTTCTGACTGAGTATTCAGAATGAATACTCTACACTTCTAATAATATCCCTGCCAATGGTGATGCTTTCATTTGAGGACCACATTTTGAGAAGCAAAGCTCTAAGACTTGACCCAATGACTCAAGTCACAAACCCAAACCTTATCCTCAACTTCTCCATCAAAGAATTCTTGCAGCCTAAGCAAAAGTTCTACATTTTAGGGGGGGAAAAAAAAGGTACTCTCTCTAGATATTGGAACTTAAAAAAGGCAGCCATGGGCGGATGAATTAGAATAGATGCCCCACTTAAACAGATATTTTAGGAGACAATGGGCCTTCTGTAGGAATATATAGTTCTAACAAAACTCAAGGATTGGTAAGTTAAGCAAGAAATATATTTCTCTCTCCCACTCTCTCTGTGGCCAGGTGCCTTTAAGTGGCACAAATAGCATGAAGTGCAGCCTATGCCTTTTCTGCCCTCCTGCTCATCATTAGCTATCAAGACATGTCAATTCCAATTCAGGTATTATATAGAGATGATGTTATTATATTATAGTTAATATAATAATATATAATAATGTCATATATACATTATTTCCTCTTCCCAGTTAAACTCAGACATGAATCACCTATAATCTAATCAGTCACCTCACCTCGGCTACCGAGCCCAGAAAAGTATTTTCTTTATTGCAACCATATTTACCTTTCTGAAACAGAATTCTGCTTACATTTCTCTTCTCGTTAAAAATGTACCAAGAGCCCACAACATGTAGAGGGTAAGCTGTGAAACACTTAGCACGGCATGGAAAAGATTTGACAGTATTAACCCAAAGGCAATTTCAGGCTGACTGCACTCTATTTGGTTCTTATTTCTGCACCCATAGATAGCAGTTATTGTCATTATCATCAGTCAGTTTTCAGAACCTTGTCTCTTATTGGTGTTTTTGTGTAGAATTTCTGTCCACTGCCCCGGTATTCCAGGTGCAGCTGGAAGCCAAAAGCTTAAAGCTCAAACTGCATTGGCAAACAAAATGGCAAATATAGCATAGTCTTCTGGATAGAATTGTATCAGGAGGCTTTGCTACAAGTGACAATTTGAATGCAATAATAGAATTTAATGGTAACCTTCAATGCTATTCATCAACTTCCATCAAAGTCTTAACACCGTTTACAGGCAAAAATAAAGCTACGTCCTGTGGCAGAAAATGTCTGTGGCTCATTAAATAATTTCTTCTCTTCCTGGGCACAGAATTAGGTCTTATTTCCAAATCTTAATCTCTATAGATGTAGGCCACATATCTAAGTTATAACTGATTTTTATAATAATGCCTCTAGTGAATCATACCTTCCTTCATTGCCATTCTTTTGCAATGTGAACTTGTTATTCTTCTCATCAAGAAGAGGTGGAATTCATTTCTGACCTCTTTCAATTTGGGCTGGCCTCGTGACTTGTTTTCACCAAAAGAATGTGGCAGAAGTAATGTCATGTGACCTCTGAAAATAGATTTTAGGGATCTTGTAACTTCTGTTTTTATCCTTTTGAAATACCACCCTGACCTGCCAGTGGTTTGAAGAAGACTAGAATGAAAGGCTTTCTGGAGATAGAAGTCCAGCTGGCCCAGCTGAGCCCAACTCCAAAGCTCTATCAGCTGAATGTGGCTGCATGAGTAAAACAAAACAAGACCAGCAGAAGAGCTGTTTAATCAACCCATAGAACTGTGAGGAAAAAATAAATTGTTGTTTGGGTCATGGAGTTGGGGGATGATTTTTTTTTTACATAGAACACATACAAAGAGTGATATTCACAAAAGTGATAGAATTATTTCTAGGCCTAACCCATATAACGCTCTTATGAGCATTCCTCCACGTTCCTTTTCTTTTCTCAGTAGCTAGACAGGAGATAACTGCCAATATGACTTAGAAGCTACTTAATGAAGATGGTAAAGCCCTCCTGAGCCTGGTTCCTAAAAAACTGGCTGCTGACTTATTCACCAGGCAAGTGCAGATACCTGATCAAGAAATAAACTTCAAGTGTATTTTATTCACTACACATTACACATTATAAAATTAGTTAATACTAATTAATAGGCCAACAACACCATTAATACAATCTCTGAAATTCCTTTTTTAATTTCAATTTTCAGTTTATTTTGAGAGAAAGAGAGAGAGAGAGAGAGAAAGAGAAAGAGAAAAATGTGTGCATGAGCGGGGGAGGGGCAGAGAGAAAGGGAGAGAGAGAATCCCAAGTAAGCTCCACCCTCAGTGCAGAGCCCCACGCAGGGCTTGACTTCACAACCTCAATCAAGATCATGACCTGAGTTCAAAAGTCTGATGCTTGACTCCAACTGAGCCACCCAGGAACCCCAGTCTTTGACATTGCCTCAGCTAATGTCTAGTTTTGGAATGATTTTATTTGCAAACATACTTGGGGAATATAAATTGGTCTTTAATTATATAATTTTATTTTCAATATAAATTAATATTCACATTAAAAATAAATCGGAAAAATAAATAAAAAAATCAGAGGAGTGAAACATTTATCCATAATTTCAACACTAGAGTTTTGGTGCATTTCATTCCTTGCATATGTGAATTTCTAGCCTAAATTTATACAACTTTATTCACCTAATATTATACAATGAGCAATCTCCAGATGTATTCATCGCCAATTTTAAAATGGTTGCATCATACTCCATCTAGTGGACACAGTACAACTTATTTCTTGCGTCTTTTATTGATAATTTAAGTTGTTGCAAATATTCTGTGAACTCCATAATAATTATAACGCTTTTACCTTTTTCATATCATTGCATTATTTGCTATTCTTATTGCCTTAAATTCAACATTTTATTCTTTGTGTGGAGTCATTAAAACTATTTAATTTGAATCTTAGCTTATTAATATTCTTGTTATTAAGTATGTTATTTCCTTTGTTTTTATTTTTTTATTTAAAAGATAAGAACATTAATATTTGATTCTTCTTTATCAAACCCTTCAGTCTCCCTTAAATTTTTATGCTTAATTACTACATAGTGTATGAGATCATGATGATTATTAGTTATACCCCAAAATCTTTATGCTTTTTTTCCTCATGGATCACCACTTTTCTCTGTATCTTCCTTTTTCCTATCTCATTAATTATATTACCTCCCCAAACCAGGAATGTTTTTAGTCTACTGAACCATCTCTATGTTATATTCTCACCCCTTAAAACCCCAGTTGTTTAATGTAACACAGACACCCATACCTACCACTCTAATACTGATTTTCCATATTCTTGTCTGAAATATCTCCACTTGAATTTTACTGACATCTAAGATGTAAAATTTGAAAACCACATAAATTTTATTCTCTGCCAGAACATACTCTTCCCATTATTTTTAAGATGCTCTTCTCAATTTTCTTCTATTTTCTCAAGCTTGCACAGGACTTTCTCTTGCTATTCGGACTTCTGTGTTTGTTTTTCTTAGCTGTCACACAGACTCCTTAAAATTACATATATCAAATTTAAAAACGCTCTTTTCCTTTACATTTACTTCAATTTCTGATTTTCCTATCACAGTGAATGTTAGTATCACCAACCATTCACATGAGAAATCTGGAAATCATTCATGGCTTTTTACTCATGCTACCAGTAGACTTTAATCTATCACCAAGTCCTTTATCACTTTTTTGGTTTGCTTTGGTTTTATTTTTCTTGTTTGTTAAAAGTTTTCTCTGGTTTAATTCATATACAGAAAAGTGTATAAATCTTAAACAGTTTGACAAAATTTCACCAGCTAAACAAGTATTAGTATGTAAGCGGGGCACATTTATAAAACAGAACATTGCTAGCATCTGAAAAATCTCTGCTGTGTCATCTTTTAATCCCTAAATTCGATCTATGTTTAAACCATTACACTAATTCCCAATGCCATAGATGGGATTCTGGGGTTTTTGAACTTCATATAAATCAAATAATATATGGACCCTTTTATTTGTCTTCTTTCACTAAACAGTATGTTTGGGTCTTCCACATGGACCAGTCATAGTTTTTTTCATTCTCACTGCCCTTTAGCATTCTATTCAACGTATGCTAAAAATTATGTTTATCCATGCTGTGGATGATAGGTCTTTGTGCCATTAGGAGAGCTTATTTTGAATAGGGTTGCTATAAATATTTGTGTACATGATTTCTGATGCACATATGTAGGCATATGCTAGATATATACTTGGGCGAATGGCAGGGTCATAGAAAATAAATATATATAGCTTTAGTAGATACTGTCAAATAATCTACCAAAGTGTTGGCCAACTTGAATTCCTACTACTACTGCATAAGAGCTCCAGTTATTCTATATCTTTACCAGTACTTGATAAGTTTGTCTTTAAATATTTTTGCCATTACTGTGGGTGTATACAGCGATTTCAGATCATGGATTTAATGTCAATGTTCTTATGAAAATGGAATACTACTCAGCCATAAAAAGGAATGAAATCTTACCATTTTCTATGATGTGGATGGAACTAGAGAATATTATGCTAAGTGAAATCAGTCAGAGAAAAATACCTCCACTCATATGTGGAATTTTAGAAACAAAACAAAGGAGCACAGGGTTAAAATAATGAGAGTGAGGTAAACCAAGAAGCAGACGCTTAACCATAGAGAACAAACTGACGGTTACCAGAGGGGAGGTGGGTAGGGGGATGGGTGAAACTGGTGATGGGGATTAAAGAGTGCATTGCTATGATGAGCACCAGGTGCTGTATGAAAATGTTGAATCACTATTTTCTACATCTGAAACTAGTATTACACTGTATGTTAACTACCTGGAATTTAAATAATAAATGAATGAATGAATGAATGAATGAATGAATATTCTGGTGGATAATTAAGGTAAGTAACTTTTCATATGTTTATTAATCATTTGGATATCCTGTTTAATGATATACGAGTATTTCTATGGAGTTGTCTTTCTCATATTTACTGGTAGGATTTCATTACATATTCTGGACATGTGTCATCTATTGAACATATGTATTGAAAATATCTTCTCTCACATAATGACTTGTTTTTCAGTCTCTTAATGATGTATGTTATATACAGTCTAATTTATGTTTTTATCTTCTTTATAGTTAGTGCCTTCAGATTCAGTTTACGAAATCTCTGCCCACCTTACAGTTATTAACATGACTTTTTCTCTTTTATTTTCTTTCAAAACATTATTTGCCTTTCATATTTGTTCAAAAAACACCTGGAAATACTTGACTGTGGTAATCTAGGGGACAAAAGCCTTTTTTTTTTTAAACATATTGATGTAAAGTAGAGCATGTACTGTAAAACTGTGTTTTCCTACCTGTTTATCTTCTTAATAAACCACATGACTTTATCTTTCATTGTTCTGAAAACACACCATTTTAATTACCACATATTTATAATAAGTCTTAATAAATAACTCGTTGCAAAAGTCCTAGAACTTTGTTGTTCTCCAAGATTAGCTTGATTTCTATTAGCCCTTTGCATCACCTCCATAAAAAATTTAAATAAAGTGGTCAATTTTTTATGGAAACTTGCTGAGATTTTGTTTGTGATCGCAAGATCTATAGAATCATTTACAGACAACTGACATAATTATAATGATAACCAATTCATGGACTTTATCTAGAGTTCCAATTCATAAACTTTTTATATTTTTCCATGTAAGCATTTTAATTCATTTTTTTGTTGTTTTCAGCGTAAAGCTCATATAGCTCTTAGACATTTGATAGTTTTAGATGTTGAGAATATTGCCTTTTAAAATTTTAATTTTCTATTTATTGCTAATGTGAAAATGTAATCAATATTTATATGTCATTTGTATCCAGTAACTTAAATAAATTTGTATATTCTATATTCTCAATCTCAGGGCAAAATTTTAAATTTAACCATAAATTATGATAAACTTAGGTAGATTTTCTACTGTTCACACTTAATAGATTAATGAAGTTATCTTCCCAGTTTGCTATAAGTTGTTGTATTAATTAAATTTATCCATTGATTTTTCTGGATAGTTTGATTTTTGAATGTTAAACTATCTTTTGATTTCTGAAATTTTTGCCATTTATTCATTATATATTACCATTTCCATATATCACATGGTTATGTTCATTATTATATGTTAATTGTCTTTGGTTTATAATCTCCCTTTAATATAATTCTGTTGCATTAAGGTCATGAGCGAGTTGAGATTTATTTTGTCTTTAACTTCTCTCTGCAAGAGATTGTATAGACTGGTCTTTTTTCCCTTAACTATTTCAATTAATTCACTCTTGAAATCAGTCATTTCCAATTTTTTTGTTTGCTTTTAGTTTTTGTCAAAAATTTTTTAGGGCAGAGTTAATTGCTTAACTAGATATAGCACACTTTCATGTTCCATTTTTTCTTATCTATTTTCTAAGATATTTTCCTTAAGGGAGTTACTTATTTCTACATTTTCAAAACTTTGGCATATGGGGGTGTTCATGACATGCTTTTGTGTTTTGTAAAATATATAGCAATATCTACTTTTTTTTCCTTTCTGATGTTGATAATTTTATAGTTCTTATCCTATTTCTTTTTCATTCTTGCTACGTGCTTGTCAGTTTAATAAATCTTGAAGAAACTATTTTTGGTTGTTTTGACTTTCTTTAGAATAACTTTTTTATGGATTATTGTTTTCCGCTTCTATTTTTGTAATTTAATTTTTCTCCTATTGTTGGTTTCAGTTTGCTGAACTAAAGCAAACTAGTGATAGTTTTCCTATCATCACACGCAGTAGATTATGCCACTGATTTTTTAACCTTTATTCTTTTCTAATATTTTAATTTAATATTATCATTTTCATCTCTGGCTGGACACCACTTCATCTACTTCTCCAAATCTGGGTACGTTATTTCTTCCTTATAATTTATTCCTAAAATTTATTTCTGACATTTTCCATTATTTCTTCTTTAACTCATGGGTTATTTCAACGTGTAATATTTAATTTAGTGACATTTGGAAATTTTCTAGTTATCAGATAATAAAACTGGGTCTCAGTTCAAAAGAAACCCATTTGTTGACACTGTATCCACTTTAAATAAATAGAAAGTATCTAAATTATGATAAATAAATACAAGGACAATGTGTTTTCCTTCTAAAATTATTTTAGTCTGAAAACATTTTGTGGGCTACATTCATGCTTGTAAGGCCAGATACAACCACCATGATTTATTAAAAGATAATTCATTTAGGCTAAATACATACAAGATAAAAACTATTTTAAGGTGAAAATTTTGGTGGCATTTAAGTACAGTCATAGCCAAAGTAATTTTGAAGAAGAAGACCAAAGCAGGAGGCATCACAATCCCAGACTTTAGCCTCTACTACAAAGCTGTCATCATCAAGACAGCATGGTATTGGCATAAAAACAGACACATAGACCAATGGAATCGAATAGAAACCCCAGAACTAGACCCACAAACGTATGGCCAACTCATCTTTGACAAAGCAGGAAAGAACATCCAATGGAAAAAAGACAGTCTCTTTAACAAATGGTGCTGGGAGAACTGGACAGCAACATGCAGAAGGTTGAAACTAGACCACTTTCTCACACCATTCACAAAAATAAACTCAAAATGGATAAAGGACCTGAATGTGAGACAGGAAACCATCAAAACCTTAGAGGAGAAAGCAGGAAAAGACCTCTCTGACCTCAGCCGTAGCAATCTCTTACTCGGCACATCCCCAAAGGCAAGGGAATTAAAAGCAAAAATGAATTACTGGGACCTTATGAAGATAAAAAGCTTCTGCACAGCAAAGGAAACAACCAACAAAACTAAAAGGCAACCAACGGAATGGGAAAAGATATTTGCAAATGACACATCGGACAAAGGGCTAGTATCCAAAATCTATAAAGAGCTCATCAAACTCCACACCCGAAAAACAAATAACCCAGTGAAGAAATGGGCAGAAAACATGAATAGACACTTCTCTAAAGAAGACATCCGGATGGCCAGCAGGCACATGAAAAGATGTTCAACGTCGCTCCTCATCAGGGAAATACAAATCAAAACCACACTCAGATACCACCTCACGCCAGTCAGAGTGGCCAAAATGAAGAAATCAGGAGACTATAGATGCTGGAGAGGATGTGGAGAGACGGGAACCCTCTTGCACTGTTGGTGGGAATGCAAATTGGTGCAGCCGCTCTGGAAAGCAGTGTGGAGGTTCCTCAGAAAATTAAAAATAGACCTACCCTATGACCCAGCAATAGCACTGCTAGGAATTTATCCAAGGGATACAGGAGTACTGATGCATAGGGGCACTTGTACCCCAATGTTTATAGCAGCACTCTCAACAATCGCCAAATTATGGAAAGAGCCTAAATGTCCATCAACTGATGAATGGATAAAGAAATTGTGGTTTATATACACAATGGAATACTACGTGGCAATGAGAAAGAATGAAATATGGCCTTTTGTAGCAACGTGGATGGAACTGGAGAGTGTGATGCTAAGTGAAATAAGCCATACAGAGAAAGACAGATACCATATGGTTTCACTCTTATGTGGATCCTGAGAAACGTAACAGAAACCCATGGGGGAGGGGAAGGGAAAAAAAAAAAAAAAAAGAGGTTAGAGTGGGAGAGAGCCAAAGCATAAGAGACTGTTAAAAACTGAGAACAAACTGAGGGTTGATGGGGGGGGGGGAGGGAGGGCAGGGTGGGTGATGGGTATTGAGGAGGGCACCTTTTGGGATGAGCACTGGGTGTTGTATGGAAACCAATTTGACATTAAATTTCATATATTAAAAAAAAAATAAAATAAAATAAAAAAAATAAAAAATAAAAAAAATAAAAAAAAAAAAAAAAAAAAAAAAAAGAAAGTTCTCACTCTCTAATCATTTGATCTTTGGGTGACCAGCCTCATCCTGAAGCTATCAAAGGCCCCCACCCTAAGTCACTTCATTACCATAACCTCATGTGATTAAAAGGGACTCGTTATGAACAAAACACATTCCCATTACTCAGGAAATTTCAAGCATTTTAGATCTAGGTGAGGAATAGGGAAGAAAGACCAAATAGTTCTTACTATACAATAGCATGCATCAGTATTTTATTATTTCTTATGGGTGAATAATATTTCTTTTATTGCTGAATAATATTCCATTGTACCTATATACCAAAATGTATTTGTCCATCTTTTGAGAGACATTAGGGTGTTTCTACTTTTTGACTATTATTAATAGTACCACTATGAATATCCATATGCCTCTATGTGTTTGAGTACCTGTTTTCAACTCTTTTGGATATATACCCAGGTTAAATTCCAGCATCATTTGCTAACTCTATTCTATGTTTAGCTCTTCAAGGAAGCACCAAACTGTCTTCCATAGCTACTCAACCATTTTACATACCCATTAGCAATGGATGCGGGTTCCATTTTCTCTATATCTTCACCAACACTTTTATTTTTTCTTTATTATAACCATCCTAGTAGGAATAAAATGGTATCTCACTATGGTTTTGACATGGATTTCTCTAATGACTACTGATGAGAATCTTTTTTTTTTATTTTTTTTTCAACGTTTTTTATTTATTTTTGGGACAGAGAGAGAGCATGAACGGGGGAGGGGCAGAGAGAGAGGGAGACACAGAATCGGAAACAGGCTCCAGGCTCCGAGCCATCAGCCCAGAGCCTGACGCGGGGCTCGAACTCACGGACCGCGAGATCGTGACCTGGCTGAAGTCGGACGCTTAACCGACTGCGCCACCCAGGCGCCCCGATGAGAATCTTTTCATGTGCTTATAGACTACTGGCATATCTTCTTTGGAATTTTCCTACAAATTTATTTGTTATTTATTATATATTATCAACTCTATTTAGATAATATGTAATAAATAATATACAGAATGCATATGTATGTTTTATTAAATTTTGAATAGAAAACCATGAAGCATCCCTGCATGACAGTACATTCAGAAAGATCAGCTCTCTTGGCGCTCTCTCGGCTCAATTGGTTAAGCATCTGACTTCAGCTCAGGTCATGATCTCATGGTTCATGAGTTAGAGCTCCATGTTTAAGCCCTGCTTCCAAGTCCCAGGTGGGGCTCTTTGCTGACTGTACAGAGACTGGAGCCTGCTTTGAGTTCTGTGTCTCCCTTTCTCTCTGCTCCTCCCTCATTCAGTCTCTGTCTGTCTTCCAAAAATGAATAAACATTAAAAAAATTTTAATAAAAATTTAAAAACAGGTCAGCTCTCTGCACTTTATCTTACTAACCACAATTTATTATTTCTTATAATAATTTTATTAACAAAAACATCACGCACATAATCTTGGACAAGGTTGTGGAAATTAAAGAATGAGCTCATCAAAGTTTATAGTACTTTATTTTTTTAATTAAAGAGCTCCTGCTTTGGTTTGTCTTTCTTGCAATAAGAAAAAAAAAAAAACCTTGTTTCAGTAGTTACAAATGTTATTTTTGATTCAAAATTTCAAGGTCCCTACAAGAATTTTGCCAAATATATGACTTCTAATTTCACTCATAAAAGTAAAGATCTGTCCCAGAAGTGCCTCTCCCAGCTGCCCCCTTAACACTCATCCTGACACATACTCATCCCCACTGTGTTCTAGAAACTCTTAAATACCAATCATTCTGAAATCTCAGTATTTTTTTTTCATTCTTCAATGCCCTTCCCAATGCTCTTACCAAGACGATCCTTTTCCCCCATAAACCTCCCTTTCTATGTAAGTTTGCATGAGAAAGAAACCACCAATATTTCAAGATCTTACTGAAGTGTCATTTCTCTTCTGACAGAGCTCCCACCACTGTCAACGTTGCCTGCACAGTTCACTCATTTTTCGTCTATGGTGCAGATGGACTTTGAGTTATTATTTACCTTTCACACCAAGCTTCTAGCCTATGAACTCAAACTCTGGAGACCAAAATTACTGTTAGGAACAATTTTTCCAAGGCACAATATACAAACTCCACGACATATTGCTGAATCAAAGAAGCAAGAGATATCCAGATTGGAGAAGACATGAGAGCCAATTTAACATAGTGGGTGATTATCCACTATGCTAGTTTTTTTTTTTCCTACTCCATTCCTATTAAATGGTTTTTCAGGTACTACATGAACACCTCTAGTTATTAGCTACTTAATCTAGTTAATTTGATGTGATAAACAAGTGCATTAACTTAATTTTGCATTGGTACTATATATTTTTTACATATATTTTTAAAAGCTCCTCATCTTCATTAGGGAAAGAAGTTCATACTGTAGTAGTTAAGGCTATCCAAACATACTTCCCATGTTGCCAAAGAGATTTAATCACAATAGCAACACCAGTAGAGAAAATCACTGTATTCCATCTTCTTTATTGAGAAATATTCCTATTAGATATCACTATCAGCTGTGCTCTATTCTCTACTTCTCAAAAATGCCTATGGCAGTCATTATCAATAGACAGAGCTTTCTGAAATGAATAGTTGATGGATGCAATTGCCTGGTAAACTCCCAAAGGCTGTAACCAATTGTTAATTGTGCCATATACCTCTTTTCATTAATAATAAATATAGTAATAAAAAAATTTTTGTCAGCAGCTCCTATGGACTGATTTCATAATACTCACGTGAACAAAAGCATAGAGGACACCTCATGTTAGTAGTTAAAATACAAATAAGGGGGCGCCTGGGTGGCGCAGTCGGTTAAGCGTCCGACTTCAGCCAGGTCACGATCTCGCGGTCTGTGAGTTCGAGCCCCGCGTCAGGCTCTGGGCTGATGGCTCGGAGCCTGGAGCCTGTTTCCGATTCTGTGTCTCCCTCTCTCTGCCCCTCCCCCGTTCATGCTCTGTCTCTCTCTGTCCCAAAAATAAATAAAAAACGTTGAAAAAAAAAATTAAAAAAAAAAAATACAAATAGGTTCTCAGCCAAAATAATTTTTTTTAACTCACATTTTTGTGTCTGGTTAAAATGTTTTAAAAAGATTAATAGGTAGAATGAAGAGAATATGGAATAAGGGGTCAGAATAAAGTTTAAATTTTTTTTCTCCATTTGCATACCCAAAGAAGAAAATTACAGGGGTGCGTAGGTGGCTCAGTCAGTTAAGCATCCAACTCTTGATTTTGGCTCCAGTCATGATCTCACGGTTGGTTGGTGAGTTCAAGCCCTTGAATTGGGCTCTGCACTGTCAGCTTGGAATTCTGTATCCCTCTCTCTGTGTCCTTCTCCTGCTTGCTCTCTATCTCTCTCAAAATAAATAAAAATAAACTTAAAAAAAAGAAAATTACATATAAATTCTATGCCTGTTATTTCACTTATGAAAAGAAAACACCAAGGTTTATGGGGCAGGTATCAAACACTGTGGGTACCAAATGAAATAATAGATATGGAAATTTTCCCATGGTGTCTTTATACAAAAAATGCCAAATACTATAAATCAGTCTTTCTTATTCCCCTAGACCTTGCTGTTAAAATATTAACAGTGTTTCATGTATTGGAGAGTTGGCTGACTAGATTCAAGATGGCTTCACTCAATGTCTGCCAGATGGTGCTGGCTCCCAGCTGAGGAAACTTGGTTTTGGTCCACATGGCCTCTCATGCTACAGAGACTAACCTGACTTGCTTCTCTGGCAGTTTCAGGGCAACACTCCCAGAGAACAGGAGCAGAAGTTTCCATCTATCTTAAGAAGTCACATAACGTCACTTCCATCACATTCCATTGGTAACTTATGTAGTCTCTCCACCACTAAGTTTCCCTTATCTATAAAGTTAATGTAGCCTGTTAACAGCTTTTAAAATCAGAATTAAGCAGTAACATCCATGTGAAACACTTATGACTATAACTGGTACATTAAAAATATTCAATAAATGTCAGTTACTATTTTTACTATATACTTTATATCCTTAAAATCTCTCATATCAGTAATCTTTTTATACTCATTGCCACTACCTTAGTGAAAGCGGTCCTATTTAATTTCTCCCACAATACTCCATCTATAATAATTCTGTTTTAGCACCTGCAACTATAAACAAATATTTGTTCATTTGTCAGATTCCCATTCTTAGACTATAAACCTACCAGGGCTTCAAACTGCTGTTTGTTTTTTTTTTTTAACATTTTTATCATGAACATTCATCACTGATTTTAAAATAGAGTAATCATCCAATAAATGTTTACTCAATTCATTTTCATCTAATAGCAATCAGAAAGCCTAAACTAAGTATTAAATTTTGAGCTGAAGTAAATGACCATATTATGAAATGATTCAAGTATCTTGAGTAATAAATCTACAGTATAGGTAACTTAAGAAATTATAGTCAGTGTACAAGGGTCAAAATGTAAGATATAGTCCTGCACAGTAGTTGAGCACACAGACTCTTAATACAGGTTGTCAGTGATCAACTCCCAAATTAACAGCTTTTGCTGTGTCTATAATAAAGTTACTTAGCCTTTCTGTGGTTTAGTTTCCTTCTCTGTAAGAAAGAAGATAACAAATCTTGGAGCATCACTATAAGCATGTAATAAGTTGGTATATGTAAAATAATAGAAGACAATAGCTCACAAAGAGTTCCATTTGAATTTTCTCTATTACCATGGTTGTTAAATTTTCTGATACTTTATCTTCAGACATATATTTGTCCTAAAAATAAATAAATATTACAGATTCAAGTAAATGTATGTCTTTCATACTATACTTCAGGAAAGGTTAGTGTAATGCACCTGTTGTAAAGTTTTTCTTTTTAGAAATAGGAAAAATATCTAAAATTTGCATAATACATTTAATGACATTTTTACTTTAAATATAGAATAGACACCTATATCTATAATATAGTTTTCATCTTTGTATACTGCCTGCAAAATAGTAACATGTTTTTGCCTTATGTAAATGTGAAAGGAAGAGAGAGGAAAAGTCACCATATCTCCTGACACTTTTCATTTCAGTGTTTTTTTAAAAACTATTCTGCGTAGTACTTCTTGACCGCAAATTATTACTTTCACGTAATTCCAATACTTCAATTATGTATCACTCTTTTCTGTTTTAATCCTCTTAGTCTCTGTGCTTTTCCTCTGTTTATTGTTATTTTTTTCAAATCTGTATATCATAACATGTACTTAGTGTTCAACATGGTAGCTCCTGTTATTCACTGATATTTAAACATTTTAAAAAAGTGTTTTAGGGGTGCCTGGGTGGCTCAGTCGGTTGAGCTTCCAACTTTGGCTCAGGTCATGATCTCACAATCTGTGAGTTTGAGCCCCTCGTCGGGCTCTGTGCTGACAGCTCCTAGCCTGGAGCCTGCTTCAGATTCTGTGTCTCCCTCTCTCTCTGACCCTCCCTCATTCATGCTCTCTGTCTCAAAAAACAAAAACAAAAACAAAACAAAAAAAATTTTTTAAAAGTGTTTTATCATCTATGTCATATCTAAACAATTTCTAGTAATCCTCCAAACTCCACTTTTCTTTTAGACTGTCTTCTAGACTGCCACCTTTTTTTTTTTAATTTTTTTCAACGTTTTTTATTTATTTTTGGGACAGAGAGAGACAGAGCATGAATGGGGGAGGGGCAGAGAGAGAGGGAGACACAGAATCGGAAACAAGCTCCAGGCTCCGAGCCGTCAGCCCAGAGCCTGACGCGGGGCTCGAACTCACGGACCGCGAGATCGTGACCTGGCTGAAGTCGGACGCTTAACCGACTGCGCCACCCAGGCGCCCCTAGACTGCCACCTTTTAATCTCCTTTCCTTTTCACCTAATCTTAAATCTTATTATTTTGTCTTTATATTGGAACCATGTTTCCGTGGCTTTTATAGACATTGTATGAAATGTGCATCTAGTTTCTTTCTTGGATACTATGTGAAATTTACTTGTGTTCTCTACAGTATACATCTTTTAGACATATATTTATCACCTCTTACATGTGTATCTTCCTCTCCCCATGCTATAAAAAGTTCCTAGGTCCTTCTGTTCTTTTAATTTTTTGCTTCTATATTTTGCTCTTTATACTTAAAGAGTAAGAGATCTCTTTGGGTCTGCTATTTCACTTAGAAATAAGATAATTAAAAAAAATAACTCCCTCATTTTGAAATGAGATGTGTTTACAGACCATATTTAGAACCAGCTATAGAACACATTAATAATTTAATCACTGAGCTGGTTATCTGTCTCAACCTTCTATGCTATCCCCTACATTGCTGGATATTGGGAGCCTACAAACTTAATTTCCATAAATCCTTCACCATCTTAATTGTTTAGCCTCTGCCAGAGAAAAATAATAAGGGATCTGAAGGTGGGAGTAAGAAAGAAGCCATGTTTTCTCTGCATGCTGTGGCCCTGGACAGAGAAGCAGGAAATTGAAATATCTCAGGTGGTTTCATTTCCCCTGACTGGTCACTTAAGGTACTCTCTACCATAATCAAAGAGCAGTCCATGTAATAATCACCCCATCATTAAAAGAAGCAAAATAGCCATTTTCTGCCTCATATACCTTGTCTTTAATTTCATCCAATTTACGTACAGCTTTTCCTTTGTTGATATTGAAGTAGCCCACAATTCACTAGCAATGGAGTCACAAACTTTCCAATGACAACCAGTTAACATAGCCAGATTCTAAACCTTGAAAGCCTATATCTGAGTCCATTTCTTTTACAAATCCCCAATGAGTCAAAACATGGTTGGGAAACAGAAACCACTCTGCTAATATCAGGCAGACAGGAATATAGAGCATGGAATTGATAATGACGGAGACAACGGAAGGGGATGCTGGAGAAAGAAACTGAAGAGGAGGAAGGGGTGGTGATCAGCAGTCCGAGGGTATTAGAGTCCCATGTTGGAGCCTCTGATTTCACATGTGCATCTGCCTCCTGAGGGTGTTGCCACTGCCTCTTATTCTGTTGCCATTGCTGCTTCATGGGACCTCAGGTGGCCTCTCTCCCACGGATACTATTGGCACCACCACTGCCCCTGCTGAAGCCACAGATGCTGTGTAAACAACACAAGAAGCAGAGAAAATGCCCTTTTGCTTCCTCGTCCCAGTGCTCCCATGATAGGAGCTGTCTCCTGGGACACTGACCCTAAAAATCTGTCCCTGGGAATTTACAAAAATATTGGTGTTATTTCAGCTCCTTAGCAATACAAAGGAAAGCATAGAAAAGCAGAATAGGAGCTGAGAAACAAAAAAAAATCAATTAACTAGTATAGTTAATTAATACAAATCAATAAGTAACGAGCATAGGAGAGTTTGTATGATCTAGCAGCATGGTAATCCCAGTAGGAGAAATCAATCTTTGCATAGATTATGTTGTTTGGAACAAAGGTATTGAATTAACTTTTAAACCCACTGTTACTGTGTCTCTTCCAGAGCAGGAAGAGACTTGATTCTTAAGATCATTTCATCTCCCTAAATAGTCATTGAGACAACAAAGAACTTTGCTGCTAAATGAGAACTGTGTCTCTTGGTCTGCTACTTGTACAAAAAGCTGCCCATTTTAAGTATAATTTGACAGTCATTTGAATTGGAGTTTTCCCATCCAATTCTGATCATTAAACATCCTGTGCACCAAAGAAGAATCTTAAAAACTGCTCCCTGCCAGAACACAAGAACCACCAGGTTATCTGTTAGGAGCTCTTGAGCTACAAAACCTGCTGACCTATGGCAAGAAAAGGTGCTAGAGTTGAAATAGTTCTTTGGGACCTCACAGCCTACCCTCATCTCAGCCATTTCCCTGTCAAGCCTTAAGGAATTCATGCACTACAGAATCTCTTCTGGCTTATATGGGGGGGAAGAGTCTTTCTTCTTTCAAAGGAGAGATCTGAGATCTAGACTGGTGGGTTTTTCTTTAATTTCAATCCACTTGTGCTGTATGTATTAGAATTTGGAATTAAGATAGCACTTTTCCCCAGCTGCAGCAACTTCTTATTAGACATGCCACTGGAGGCAAGGGAAATAAAAGCAAAAATGAACTACTGGGACTTCATCAAGATAAGAAGCTTCTGCACTGCAAAGGAAACAATCAATAAAACTAAAATGCAACCAATGGAATGGGAGAAGATATTTTCAAATGGCATTATCAGATAAAAGGTTAGTATTCAAAATCTATAAAGAACTTACCAAACTCAACATGCAAAAAACAAATAATGCCATGAAGAAATCGGCAGAAGACATGAATGGACACTTTTCCAGTGACATCCAGATGGCTAATAGATACACAAAAAGATGCTCAACATCACTCATCATCAGGGAAATACAAATCAAAACCACAATAAGATACCACCTCATACCAGTCAGAGCGGCTAAAATTAACAACTCAGGAACCAAGAGATGTTGGCAAGGATGATGAAAAAGGGGAGCCCATTTGAACTGTGGTGGGAATGCAAACTGGTGCAGCCACTCTGGAAAACAGTATGGAGGTTCCTAAAAACATTAAAAATAGAACTACCCTATGACACAGCAATTGTACGACTAGATATTTATCCAAAGGATACAAAAATGCTGATTCAAAGGGGACATGCACCCCAATATTTATAGCAGTACTATCAATAATAGTCAAATTATGGAAAGATCCCAATGTCCATCAACTGATGGATGGATAAAGAAATGTGGTGTATGTGTATGTGTGTGTGTGTATACACACACACACACACACACATACATACATACACACATACATACAATGGAATACTCCTCAGTGATCAAAAAGAATAAAATCTTCCCATTCTCAACAATATGGATAGAACTGAATTAAAGTGTATCATACTAATAAGCAAAATAAGTTCAGTCAGAGAAAGACAAATATCATATGATTTCATTCATATGTGGAATTTAAGAAATAAAACAGATGTTCATAGGAGAAGAGTAGGAAAAATATGATAAAAAACAGGGAGAGAGGCAACCCATAAGAGATTCTTAAATACAGAGACTAAACTGAGGGTTGCGGGAGGGGTGTTGGGTAGGGGGATGGACAAAATGGGTGATGGGCATTAAGGAGGACATTTGTTGGGATGAGCACTGCGTGATGAATCACTAGGTTCTACTCCTGAAACCAATACTACACTGTATCTTAACTAAATTGAATTTAAATAAATAAAAGATGACACTTTTCTTTCAATTCTAATGCAGAGCATTATCTATTTTACAATTCTTGTGCTGCTCATGTGGAAAGAAGATACATTAATTTTCTATTGCTCCTGTAACACATTACTACAAATTTAGTTGCTTAAATGATAGAAATTTATTATTTTACAATTCTGTAGGTCAGAAGTTCAACATGAATCTCAGTGGCTGAAGTCAGGGTGTCCACAGAGCTGTGTTCCTTTCTAGGGGAAAATTTTATTGTTTTTTCCAGCTGCTAGTTTCCCCTCATTTCCTGGATCATGACCCTTTTGTTCCATCCTCAAAGTCTGCATATTGGTGTTATTGCAGGTTGACTCGTTTTCACATCACATCACTCTGACCCTTTGTCATTCTTCTCATTCTCTCTCTCCATGTCTGGGAAAATTTCTCTACTTTTAAGACCTCACATGACTATAATGAAATCACTATAATAATCCAGAATAATTTCCTGTCCAGATACGTAATGTCAGTCACATTTGCAAAGCCCCTTGGGTCATGGACGGTAACATATTCACAAGTTCAGGGAGCAGACATCTTTAGGGAGCCATTATTCTGCCTACCACAGAAGGGTATAATTTCTTGCTTTCTAGTATCCTTGTTTCTTCCTTTCCTCCCTATCTCCTTTCCTTCTTTGTCTTGTGATTATTTTTCCATTGCAACTTTTTAATGGGCTGTGAAGCATCTGAGTGCAAAATTTGTCTTAATTTTTAAGTACCTATACAATGTCTTGGTAAGTAATAGAAACATCAATCATCAATTTATTATAAGTTGTTAGGGTTTTTTGCACCTACTATGGGCTGATGATTGTGCAATATGGTAAAGATAGAGAAGTGAGCAAGGGAGAGGTGGTTCTGCCTTTGTGGAGCTTGGAGAACAGAGACAGTAAATACTTGAGAGTGTCACAGCATGGAAAGATCGTCACAACCTAAGTACAAAGTAACTCCTCTGATTTTCTTCATCAGAAAAGAAAAAATAACCCAGTGTATATGTGCAGTATTTTTGTAAAAATATAAAGAGGTCAAAACACAGAATAATTTGTAGACTAATAATGTTCTATATTGACTAGAACCAAATGTTTTATCATCTGTGAAGGCACCAATGTTACTTGAATTGTTGAATTAAATTTTCACTAAGACTCAAGGAACTAACATTCCATTCTCTAACAAATACATGCTTTAAATTTATACTGAAATGGAAGCATTGCCTTTATTGCAGTCTTTTGATTTAGTCTTTAAAGAATAGTCATTAATCTCCTCTATGCTGATGTAATTTAGAAGGCAGTGCATTAGCTTTCCTCACCTTATTCTTTGATTAATGCCATCCTGGTGATTGTAATTTAGGGGACAGCCACACCACAGAGATGGTTATTTCAGATTGCTCTATCCAAGTTACTTTATCTATTTGTAGGTGCTAAGGCCCAATCAGTCCCCACTCAGAAATACAGGAAGAGACAGGATTTTTGTTTCCCAGGCATTTTTTCTAAGAATCTAACATATACTAATCCCTGCACTAAATTTTGGGAATACAAATATTGGGAGTACAAATGACCATGTTGGTCCTCTTAAGGTGTGCACTGTTTACTGTGAAATACACATACGTAAATGGATTGTTTCTAAACAAAGTGCAGTTTCCCTTCCGGTTAGAAACTTGGAAAAAATGACAAAATTACCTCAGTGCAGGACAATGGAAACGAAACAGAACAAGTACATGGGTAGGCAGGTATCCCTTTCTCCAGCTTGCCAGCCTGAACAGGTTCTGCAGCAGAACTCAGAAGGACAAGGGCAGTAAGAAAAAGGAAGTTCGGGCAGGGAAGAAGCGGAACAAGGATGTAAGGGAAAAAGAAATCCAATAACCTTTCTAATTGAATGTTAATTTGTTAATTTCAGTTTACAGGGCCTGATGGAAAGCAGTGAATTTTACTTTTGGGAAGTACGTTTCTCTTCATTCTAGAGCAACTATTTGCAGTCAGGGAGAATTTTTGTAACACTTTTCTAATTTACTCAAAGCTTTATTAATTATATCTGAAAACTATTAATAAGTATTTGTAAGATTAAACTCACTTTGCTACTGAAACATTGGTTTTACCCTGTGGATATATTTATGCATTTGTGAAACGCCTCCAAATATAATTTTCCATAGCCACCTTGAGGATACTGTTCAAGTAATATTCAAATCTAGCTAGAATTTCTTAGAACTGAAATACTATTTTCCTTTAGCTCAAATTCTGAATGTAGTGCCAAAACTCGTGGGAGTGGCAGGTGGGCCTAAAGGATAGACAATGGGTCACAAGTGATCATAGCGCATATGGCTTAACATATGTCAAGGTCCATGGATCACCAACCAGATACACATATGGGATTCTCTTGTAAACTGACAAGTAAAATACTAACATTTCCACTCTTTTTTAGTCTTAACTAAAATTCAGTGGGTTAAAGACAGAGATTATATGCGCTTAGGTGATATTTATATAGGAATAAAGCTTGCAGGTTTTGACTATTTTGAACAATGTTGATATTCTGAACAATTTAGCTATTTTATTTTGCATTGATAAATATGCTAGTGATATAATCCTTTCACTGTAAGAAAATCATAAGTATTTAAGATTAAATATCTTAATTTTATTTTATATTGTAAATACTATACCTCATTCTGTAGTGAAAAGAACACTGACTTTATAGTTTTCTAGAACAGGATTTGAAATTCAGCTTTAAATTTCCTTGCTGAATGACTTTGGACAAATTTCTTAACCTCTTTGTTCTTTAATCCCCTATCTGAAAAATAGAAACAAGTATCCATTTCATAGAAATATTATGGTACTTAAAAGTGATACAGATTGCATCGAATATTAAGCATTGCCTGGAACAGTCTATTTCCCTATTTAAAAAATCATCATTGGGTACTGCATGATTTGTATCTCTATCATAAGAATTTATACAAATATTGCTTTGTAGGTATTTTAAATTATTTTTATACTGAGTGACTTAATTCTTCAGATAGAATAAATTTCACTTCATGTTTAATAATTACATAAGTTAAAATAAAAAACAAATGCTGTAAAAAATTATATAAACTATAGTTGACATAGGTCTATACGACCACAGAATCACACTTCTTAGAATTAATTATTTCCTTTCTGAGTTAGCCTGTCAGGATCCTTGCCAATGAGCTATTTTACAATTCTGTCACTAGAAAAAATAAACTGGTAGAAACACAAAGCAGAGTGATAGGAACACTGGTTTGGAGTTATATGGTCAGTTTAGGATAACTTCTATGCTATTTTTTAGATATGTGATACTGAGCCATCATTATCCTTATATACTCTTCCATGAATCTTTCAACAGTCAGTTGAGGGAGGCTAAGGGACCTTTCTGGCCATTTATCATGTATTGATGTTTCTTTCTTCTGTTGAACATATGGGGTTGGTTACTCTCATTATAAAAGCAAAATGGCAAGACCTAAACTATTCCATTCCCATAAGATGGTTTATTACAAAGAAATAAACAAAATACAAAATATTTTCAGTCTTTATACCTTGTACTTATACCTTGTACTGTATTGTAAAAAAATTTTTCACCCACTGTTCTGTAATATGCATGTTAAAGAATGGAAGTTCTGTTGTTCAGTGCCCCAGATGGAAAGCGAAAGTGCTAATTTCTTCACTGACAGTCATTTTGGATACAAAGAAGGAGGCAGTTCAATCTAAGGGCAAGAAACATTGACAAGTTTTTGTCTCTGAAACTGGAGTGATGGAGAATCTTGTCTGCCACTTTTAAGACAGAGGAGTCAAAAAAAAAAAAAAAAAAAAGAGGAGTCCCAGGATTTGCCAAGATTTCAAAATAGTTCAAAGATACAATCTTTACCACTGGAGAACTGAGAAACCAGTGTAGGTAATATTTTGTAAAAAAATACAATGTTCAGAAAAATTGAAAACCTTTGTAGACTATATTCTTTGATTAATACCAATCCATTAAAATCCTATACATTTCATTTATTGACCTTGCAGGCACCTGGGCGGCTCAGTCAGTTAAGCGTCCAACTCTTGATTTCAGCTCAGGTCATGATCTCATGGTTCATGAGCTGAAGCCTTGCATTGGGCTCTGTGCTGACAGTGTGGAGCCTACTTGGGATTCTCTCTCTTCCTCTCTCTCTGTTCCTCTCCCACCTGTGCTCCCTCTCTCTCAAAATAAATAAATAAATTTTGAAAAATTAGCCTCAAAAAATAAACTTAAAAAATATTAACCTAATATTTTGTGGCCTGGAAAGAAGATGGACATTTATCCTGATTTTGGTAAAAATTTCTCTAGAACTTGAAACCTACGAAGGTGATAAAAATACTAACTGAAAAACTACTTAAAAGTACCTATGATGCTTAATATGTAGAATCAACTCTTCCACAAGTTCTAATGTTATGCATAAACAAAGTTATCGTTGAAAATCCTACAAGTTGCCCCCAAATAGACACAATTTTATGTGTACATTTCTAGATCTTAACATGTACTTATAAATATATGCATGAATTAAGTTTATATATTACATTTTATATTCACAACAGTCTTATCAGCCCACTGTTACTATGTCCATTTATACCAACAAGGTTTAGATAGGGTAAGTAACTGGACCAAGCAGTAAGCTTCAGAACCAGAATTTTTCTTTTGCTCTGTGTCACTCTAGAATCCGTATTGGCTCATCAATTTTAACAAATGTACCATACTAATGCAAGGCATCAATAATAGGGGAAACTGTGGGGAGAGGGGAAGGGAGTATACGGGGATTCCATGCTTCCTGATCAATTTTTCTGCAAACATAAAACTTCTTTAAAAATAGTTTATTAATTTAAAAAAATATTTTAAAAAGTCCAAATTTTTTATCTTACAGATGGTAAAGTAAGTGTAGCCTATTTGATTCAAAACATCTAGGTCAGGATTCCAACAGTGAATAAAATATGTCATTCTATCTTGCTGCTCTCCAAGAAGACAAAAATACTGAACAGACTGTGTTCACCTTAAAGGAAAATTAAGACTTTGCTTCAAAGGACAAACCAAAACAAAAAAAGTGTAAGAACCTCACTGAGTAATAGAAAGCATGTGGGAGAATATAGCTATCATATACCCAGAAGTAAAAGTATTTCCTTTGATTAAACAAGAGTATCTAGAAACTCCCACTGTAGTATCGATTGGGCATCCCTAAAAAGCATAGTTAGGTCTTCTCAAAGCATAATCCCAGGACCAGTGCAGCAGCAGCATCTGGGAACTTGTTAGAATTGCCAGTACTCTGACTCTTCCCCAAACCTACTGAATCAAAACCTCCAGGGTACGGGGTCCAACAATCCGTTGTCACAAGACGTGCAGGTGACTTTGATGCAGCAAGTTTGAGAATTTGTGGCTTAGTATGTGTTTGATTTTATCTCCTAGAGGTAGGTGAACCTACCTTCATCACAGGTTCTGCAACCTCAAACAAGTGTCTCTCTAGACATCCACAGTGTGAACTCTAGGATCAAGATCTTACCTGTAGATCTTGGGAGTACAACACAGGGGACAATAATAATACCCACCTAACAGAGGCACTGTGGAGTTCAGTTCAGATCATATGGAATAAAATAAAAGCATGTAAAATTTAAAGATATCTGAGCTCAGAAAGTGACACTACTCTGCATTTAAAGCAACTCATAATGGAAATCCTGTAACTCAGCTACTGCTCAGCATTAACTAACCCCATCCAATCTCACTCTGATATTTGCTCTTCTTGTTACCATAATTGGCAACTGGAGCAGGCCAATTACCTCCCACATTTTTCAGGGACATTTCAAATGCTAGATTGTCTTCCAGTAAGGTGTGTGTGTGTGTGTGTGTGTGTGTGTGTGTGTGTGTGTGTGTGTGTGTTTTCAGGAAAAAGTAAAAACAAGGAGAGAATTAATGTGGATAAATTATTTTTTGTTAATATGAATTACATATCTATAGGTAATTATGAATTACATATATGCTGCTTCTTCTGGATTCCTAAAAAAAATTCCACACTGTAGCTTAATTCCACTATTTTAGGCTTCATTAGGATTCCTGAATTTTGACAGATACTACTTATTTTTTACTAAAGTTTTGAATGATGAGAATGTGTTCATGTTTTCTATGTTTGCCATGAGCTAGAATAAAATACCCATCAACTCTCTTTAAATACAGCAATTTTCTTATTAAATTGTTCAAACTATCTACATCCTCAATGGCTACCTTGGGATGATAAGTAAATGCATGTGTTTGTGAATACATACATAGAGCACACTAAGCAATTCACAGCACACCTGAAGAATATATTGAAGATGCCAAATTGCATTGCGTGTTAGCCAAATTTTTAAAATAAAAAAAGTAAATAACCTTTCAATTTGCTATCATTTTTAGGAGTGGTAAGTTATGGGGGGTAAAAAGAAAAATTGTATTTTTATCTTTCTAAAAATGACTAAAGAATAAAATTACACATAACAAATAATACTAATAAGAAAAAATAAACCACAAAAGAAAAAAGTAAGAGATAGATCCCTCAGTATTCTACAACAGTACACATGATGGCAATGTTTATTTTGACAAATATGAGTGGTATCAGTTTCTTTGAATGGTTGTAGCAGAAAAGGATAACTAAAATGTGATCCTATGGATATAGAACAAAAAGACAAACTGAGAACAAACTTCAATTAGATACTTAAAAAATTCACCAAATCCTCTCAAGGTTAAAGAGAAAACTGAGCCAAGGACAAGCTACAGTCAAAAGCTACAAAGATATCATCTTTGGTAGAGAGATTTTTATGCTTCATAGGCTATCCCTATAATTATACCTTCACTGGTTTTTAAGGGAAAGTAATCTATTTTGTATTTCTAAGTGTGACCTCACAAGCAGAGATTCTCATAAATCAGCTGTAGAACACTGAAGGGAGAGTGGAACTTCTGTGGACCCCAGCTTCCATGTCTATGAACTAGAAAGAGGATTCAACTAGAAAACATGGAAACTCTTTTATAACATGATCATATGATTCAACGGTATGCTTGTATGTTGTGGTAAGACAGTCAACAGCACGGTAGAGCCGACACTATGATGTCAACATCCAGGTTAAAATTCTGACTCTTTATCTTACCAGTTGTGTAAATTTGGGTAAATTACTTACCTTCTATTCACTAAGCCAGAGTTTCTTCATTTATGAATGGAAATAATACCACCTTTGTAGCAGGTTGTTGGGAGGAATAGGGACAATACAGAGAGAGTACCTAACACTATGGTTGGTACATAATAGGCATTCAGCATAGGGGGTTGTGGTGGTGGTGGTGGTGATGATGATGATGATGGTAGTGTTGGAGATTTTGTAGGAAAAAGAGAGTAGAAAAAAAGTTATAAAAGGAGTTGAATATCTTATTTGTAATATACTGTAGTGCAGTATGATTTACCTCTTCAGTATCTCTAGGGCGCTTTTCAGTTTGTTTTTTGTTGCGGATCTGGTGATATCAATCCTATTCTCCAATAAGAATTTTAAGTGATGATCTGAAATAATTTGGTCATGTTCCAGTCTTCCATTACAAACAAATTCAAAGTGTGTCACGAAGAGGTGTCATGGAACAAAAAGCTCACCAACCTCTAGAGCTGCCATAATAACAGAATGCCTGGGCCTGGGCTTGAGTTTTGTGTAAAGATTTTAAGTGCCAAGTCATCTATTTCTCATTCTGTGCTTCATTCTCTAGCGGACTGTAGCAAATACATAAATTAGAAGAGTTTCAAATCCTGATTTCAAACTTGAAAGAAGAAAACCTCCTTGCAATGTAATTTTTAAATTAATATGTCTGTAATTTATTCCATTATTCTAAACTAGTATTTGTGTATTGGAGCTTTAAAGTAAACAGAAAAGCCATAATTGTATTACCTATGACATGAAATACCTGGCTTTAGAGATACGGGTATATTTTCTGAGGTATATGTACAGGTAATTAGTTCTAACTCAGAGCAATGTTCCCATAAATGAGGAACAAATATTAGCAAATTCATTAATTAGTCATGTTTACACTTGTGTCATTTGGAATAATGTGTTTGTTTGAACTAAGGTCTCCTATTTATTAGAGTCATTAATGATTGTCTACAAGAGATGGTGCTCTAACATTTCACCAATTTCTGAGAAATGCAGAGGTTTTACATGTCTTAGTAGGGAACTTGTCTCATAATTTTTATAGAATGAAAACCAAACATAGTATGAAACTCCCCATGCCTGTTTCAACCCCTTTCCTCTCTCTCACTCATCACACTGTGATCATTCTGCCTTTAAAAAAATTCTCATGACACCTACATCATTGTATTAAAATACTTGTTTACATTCTGCCTTCCTCAGTGTATCTCACAGACATTATGATTCATTGTTGAGTGACTTTGAAAACTCATTTATGCACAAATAGTTAAAAGAATTTAAAAAAATTATTTTAACAAATAAAACTACTTTGGCTCTTTAATATATGTGCGATTGTTTTACATTTATTCATAAGGCACCTGTTATTTTGTATTATATATCTAAGCATGTATAAACACAAGGACTGAGATTGGAAATGAGAATATTTCTAAAAACCAATAAAAAAATCTAAAAACATTATAGTTTTAAGAACACAAAAATAAAAATATATACTCATGTTCATGGTATGTTGTCTAAATGATAATGTCTTGTATATATGACATTAGAAGTTATTGATTCCAAATACATTATTTTTTTAATATGCACTATAAAATATCATCAACAAAATGAAAGGAAATCATATAAAATAATAATTAGTCACTGAACTATTTTTATTTTCAATATGTTGTGCAACTATTTTTAAAGCATTTTGATCTCCTACTTCAGAAACAAGTTATACTAAGACTATTTCTAAATTTTCATCATGAACTAGGGCAGCATTTTATAAAGAGTATTCCAGAAAATACCAGTCTCTCCAAATGTTCTTTTTTCAAAAATGAGTTCATGATATGGAGATGAAAAATAAGCATATGAAAAGACGTTCAACATCATATGTCATTAGGGAATTGCAAATTACAACAATGATACACCACTACACATTCATTAGAAGGGATAACATCCCCAAACTGACAATTGCAATTGCTGGCAAATATGCAGAGCAACAGGAATTCTCATTCATACTGGTAGGAATGTAAAAATGGCACAGCTACTTTGGAAAATCATTTGTCAATTTCATATAAAAATACAGACTTACCAGGCAATCCAGCAGACACACTACTACACTGCATTGGAATTGTATGACTCCATAAAAACCTACATGTTGACGTTTATAATGACTTTCTTTAGGGGCGCCTGGGTGGCTCAGTCGGTTAAGCGTCCAACTTCAGCTCAGATCATGATCTCACAGTTCATGAGTTTGAGCCCCACATCTGGCTCTGTGCTGACAGCTCAGAGCCTGGAGCCTGCTTCAGATTCTGTAGCTCCCTCTCTCTCTCTCTGCCTCTCCCCTCACTCATGCTCTGTCTCTGTCTCTCAAAAATAAATAAACATTAAAAAAATTATAATGACTTTCTTTATAATCACTAAAAACTGGAAGCAGCCAAGATGTCCTTCAACAGGTGAATAAACTGTGGTACACCTGCACAGTGGAACGGTGTTCAACAATAAAGTCATGAGCTCTCAAGCTTTGAAAAGACACAGATAAGTCTTAAATATATGTTCCTATGTGAAAAAGAAATCTTAAAAACCTACAAACTATGTGATGCTACTATAACATTCTAGAAAAGGCAAGAGAGAGAGAGAGAGAGAGAGAGAGAAACAGATCAATGACTGCCAGAGCTCAGGAAAGAAAAGGAACAGAGGATTGAATAAGTGAAGCACAGAGGATGTCTTAGGTCAGCGGAACTATTCTGCAGGATACTCGAATAATGAACACAAGATGTTCAGCATTTGTCCAAGCCCTCAGAACTTCACAGCATAGAGTAAAACTAAGGTTTATACATTTTTTACAAAGTCATTTAGGAGGTTGCAGATCTCAAGATGGAACACAGAATGTAACAAAAGAATCTAAAGATATTACAAATATACGAAATAATCTCATTTAAAGGGAGTAGGGGCTGTCCTAAGTAACACTGGAAACAAGTGAAGTCTGTAGGACTAAAGATAGGAGGAACTGTATTTAAGCAATGTAGTTGAGTTAAAAAATTGTTCACCACAGTGCTATAAGTTAATTCTGATACTGCTGCACTTGCATACCAGAGCTCAGTAACTGAGTAAATGGATGGCACACAGGGAGCCAGGTTTATCACTGTTCAAGTGGAAGTTTATGGACATTTACAGAGGCCAAAATTGTATATGTGGTAATGGATCAGGGTTAGAGACATCAGTATGAATGCATTTGTTTAGCTTAATATAGATACAAACGATTACATATGTAATATAGTGTGTGTGTGTGTGTGTTATCTGTCAACTGAGTAACCTAGAAGTAACTACACCACAGCCACAGCAAGCACACATAACACTTATATCTAAAGCTAATCCTAATGCTCAATAGCATTCTCCAATAAAGGAAATCAGTCTCCTTGAAGAGATGGCTGACTTGAGGACCTGAAAAGGAAATATAATACAGGAGCCAGTAGTATTGGGTAGTAACAAAGTAAGAAGATGCAGGGGGAAAAAATATACACAGTGATGGTTATCAAAGGGATATAGGAGCCAACTGAAAGAGCTCTCAATGGCCGAAAGCTGGAACCATATGAGTAATAAAACAAATCAGGCAATACTGAACTATAACTTAAAATATAAAACAAATATTCATGATTCCGTTTTCACATTAATAAATATTTGGGGGGGAGAAAAGCACAATCTCCTGTGCACAGAAAGACCGGATAATTTATGTAATTCGCCCTTGAGGATGTGGAACATAACTCCTCAACCTTTAAATGTGGGCTGTGCTTAATGATCTCCCAAAAAGTACAGTATGCGAAGGGAGCAAAAGAAGAATAACATAGTAAAGAAACCTCAATACATCACGCTGAAGAATCAGCATTATCATGACAGTGACAAGTCACAGCAATATTTAAGTACCCTTGATGTGTGATGAGAAGAGCACTTTGCTCTGGTCTTCTGCCCCCCAACCCAAAGACCCATTCTAATCGTAAGAAAAGTGTCACACAAATCCCAGTGTAGGGAGTAAATACCTGACTAGTAGTCTTCAAAATTACCCAGATCATGCAAAATAAGTTTCAGAAAAATGAGGAAACCAAGAGAAGTTCACCTAGACATGATAATTAAATGTAATATAGTATCCTGGCTGATAGAATGGAAAAATGATATTTAGGTGAAAACTGAAGAAATATGAATACTGGGCACAGGGATATGGGAACCTTTATAGTATGTTTAAAATAGTTTTATAAATCTATAGCTTTTCTAAAATTTAGTAAGTTTAGTAAAGTTTTACTAAAGTTTACTAAAAAGTTTACTAAAGTTTACTAAAGTTTAGTAAAAGCTTTTAAAGCTTTTTTAAAGCTTTTCTAAAATTTAGTAAGTTTAGTAAAGTTTTACTAAAGTTTACTAAAGTTTAGTAAAAATATAATAAAAGCAAAACAAACAAAAAAACTGTCAAATGTTAAAGTGTGAGAAACACAGTATATTACAACCACCTCTTAGAGAATCAAATGCACATTGAAAGCGCTAGAAATTTCTATGGTATAGATGACTTTTTAATATTAAATCCAACTCTATTTCCTTATTATTAACTTTTAAATTTCTGTGAATCCAATATTCCAAGGTACACATTTTATGGAATGATGAGTTAAGGCCCTCACTAGGCCCAGAACTGGGATCTGAATACATGAAATACTAGTGTATATACCCTTCCTCCTTCACTCTAAACACCAAACGCAATAAATATTTTATTTTATTTGGGGCTAGAAACGTTTTGAGTAGAGAATACCTGATAATTTATCAATGCACAGGCCTCAGTAATACACGAGAGTGCTTAGTAAACTTCAGCTGGGTGGTGACAGTGAGGGCAAAAAACAGAAATCACATTGCAAAGTGAAGTGGGTCGTTTGTAGTCTCTTTGCCCAAGAGGGAAATGATTATCAAACTGGGAGTCAGACATACATGATGAGTCAGAGTAAGCAATGAGACTGAGGGCTGGAGGGTGTAGATCAGGTTCCAATTACAGGGCAGTTTTCTGTAAACTCTCGGGAGGAAAGTAATGGGTAAAATCTAAAAGAGTGGTCCCTGACATAGCTCAGAGCCTCAAAGACACAGCTAGAAGGTCCTACAAAAGGCTGCAGACAAGGGTGTTTCCATTATCTACCTTTGAGAAGAAAGATGAGCCGCAGTGCTCTGGGGACAAGGGAAGGCAATGGGTCAGGGTGCGGAAGCCGAGTGCATATGGTGGCATGAAGAGTGGCTGAGGTGAGGCGGCAAGCTGTGGCCTCTGGAGAAGCAGCAGGGTGAAGAGCATGCTGAGGTGAACACTGAGAAGTGGCCAATACAGAACAAAGAATGTGGTCCTACAAAACTGAGGAGCAGCGAGTGCGGACCCGTAGTGAAGCAGAACGGTCATGTGACCAGTGGCCTAAGAGGAACATTAAAACAGATAAGTCGCCGCACTTGGGAATTCCCAGCAATAGCCTAAATGAAGGAAACCCAGGAGAGTGGGTCAGAGGGGTGTTGTTTATGCATGTGTGTATAGGGGGAGTAGGTATCCAGCTAGTAAAATCCACATCTAGATGTCTATGAGCCAAGATTGTGAGGTCTGGGGACATTGGTTTTACAATGAAAAACTGATTTCCAAATAGTTCTCACCTATATCTTGAGGAATTGGTTTTTTTTTTTACACTCATCTTTTTAGAAAAAAGTGTTCTGAAAAAGTATGTCTTTAAGTACTAGTGGTATGAATTTGTAAGGTGATAAGTTATAAAAATTGACTTGGGGGGCGCCTGGGTGGCGCAGTCGGTTAAGCGTCCGACTTCAGCCAGGTCACGATCTCGCGTTCCGTGAGTTCGAGCCCCGCGTCAGGCTCTGGGCTGATGGCTCAGAGCCTGGAGCCTGTTTCCGATTCTGTGTCTCCCTCTCTCTCTGCCCCTCCCCCATTCATGCTCTGTCTCTCTCTGTCCCAAAAATAAATAAAAAAAAAAAAATTGACTTGGTAAGCATTATGAAGAAAACCTCATCATCTCAAATATGTCACCAACAGCTCGCTGATGCTTGAAATTTACTCAGTGGGAAAATGCTCTTTTATTGCACAATTAGCAAGAAAAACTCATATGCAAATCCCCTGGGTATAGATAAGCTAAATATTCATATCCAACTAAATTCATATGATGTGTAAAATGTTTGATAGACGTTTTCTGGGATCAAGTCAGGCTGGAAGGTGAAATCCATTATTAATTTCCAAAAGATCAGCTTAACAAAGCAAGAACTTTTTTTCTACGCTCCACCAACTGCTAAGAACCAAGAAGAACTAAGCCACCTACTGCTCTCATCCATGGTGTCATTCTTGTGAGTTGGATTCCAATTGTCTTCTCTATTTTTCTATCATTATGTGTTCAATAGCTCTGAGATTACATGAAATAATGCTAGACTGCATGGACCACATACGTAACTTATGACAAAATCACTTATCTTACCTCGACTGTCAAAATAGTCACTTAAATTTTCTATTTTAGATAGTCTAAGCATAATTACAGTGTGAAATGCTACAGTGAAGAGAAATAATCTCACTTGAGTGATATAACAGGCTCAGACACTGTATTCCTCATTCAATTTAACCTTTATCACAAAAAGTTTGAGGAAATTGCTATTATCCCAATACATAAATGAGGAAATTGAGGCCCAGGTAAGTTTTCATTTGTAGCAAACCTAGCCTCTGGCTACCAGAGCCAAGTATGACTGTGTGTGTATGTAATAACAGTACCTGTGATTATCATTATATATGTATATTTGCCTCACATATGTGTGTAGTCACTTCATATAAATGATATATATACCCAATATACATGTATATATACTATAGATATAGATATATACCCAAAGACATACATTAGATCAGGTTCATAAATCAGAATTTTTAATGAATGAGTTTTTATAATATAGTTACACCTAAAATTACATTCAATAGACCTGAAGTAATTTGTAATGTGTAAAAGTACTCTTTTATTTGATCTAGAGTGTTTGTGTCATCTAATATGTTAACAACTTTAAATTATCTAATTAAATCATATTATTAACCATTTATCAGTACACAAAATAATAAAGGCAATTTCTTTTTTATTGTGTGGGCATTCTAGTGGAAATTTGTTTACATTTTGCAATATTTGGATAGGCAATAATGTCTCCTTGTGAATTATGAGTCTATGTTTTAAATGAGAACATTATTTTAATTATAGAAACTCAAATGGAATATAAAGGCTAGCAGTGTAATTTTATTTTAATGATCTCAATTTAAAGAAATACAGCTATCATCTTCTTAATGTTAGTAAGATTTCAATCACTGTGCTTCTCAACACAGAAGCATTCAAATCTAAAATGCCTGCTTCTTTCCCTGTCGAAAAAAGAACATTACTGGAGCAATGGTAAGAGAGACCAAACCAAACAACTCGTAGGGAGAATAAGCACCTTCGGTTTCATTTGGCCAACCTTGAAATTTAGCCTAATACATGGTCACAAAATCAAGCATCTACACAGTTTCAGTGAGAGGCTAACCCTCTGTCCCCACTAGTATAAGGTCCTGTCCCAGGTGTCATAGTGCCTAAAATTACACCATTAGAGACGCATTCCTTTGAAAAAAGAAAAATCATCTCTTACAAATGACAGATGTTGGGTTGTCTGGGTGGCTCAGTCAGATGAACACCCACCTTTTGATTTTGGCTCAGGTCATGATCTCAGAGTCCTGGGATCAAGCCCCACGTTGGGCTCAGCACTGAGTGTGAAGCCTGCTTAACTAAGATTCTCTCTCTCCCTCTGCCCTTCTCCCCAGCTTATGCAATCAATGACAGATGCTCCTGAAACGTATATATTTCCTGAACATCTGTATTTCCTGGATACTGTCACTAGCATTTTGACAAAAAAAATAATGTGTTATTTTTTTCTCATAGACCAGGGACTTGGATCAATATGAAGTTGCCTAGAGTCCAGACAGAAAAATTTAAAAGGAAATGAAAGAGATGCTATACATTAGATAAGATTCTTTTCATTGCACGTGACAAACACAAAAATAGAAGTAATTTAAGCAAAAATGAAATGAATTATAAGGCAATGTAGTATCTCACAGACTGTCAGAACAACAGTACAGCTAAGCCTTGGGAAGAAATCAAACAAGTGATTCAATGACAACACTCATCTGCCATCTTCCCCCCTCTGCTATGCTCTAGTAATGTGCTTTTATTTTTCTCTTTCTGAAGACCTGTCATGGGGTTCACGTGGCAGAAAAGTCAACAGCAGAGAACACCTAGTGTTACATCTGACACAAACAGCTTACACAGCTTCAGCAACCAGAAAGCCTGCCCGACGCTGCCTTTATCTCAAGGCCTAATTCTGTTAGAGAAGAATTATGGTTTCCTCTTGAATGTGGAGTCCAGGTTCGGTCAGCTAGTTGCACATGTACTTAGTTCCAGTGCAAAAGTAATATATTCTTCCAGTAATGAAGATTTCAGAATCTCAGAAAATTAAAGCTAGTAGGTTTATGGAAGATCCTCTCATCCAATCTCAGCACTAAAAAGAAATGAGCTATCAAGACATAAAAATATATGGAGGAATCTTAATGCATATTACTAAGTGGAAAAGCCAATCTTAAAAGGCTACCCATTGTATGATTCCAACTATATTATATTATGAAAAAGGCGAAACTATGAAGACAGTAAAATTAGTGGTTGCCAAGGGTTTGGAGAAGGGAATGGTGAATATGTAGACACAGGATTTTTACAGCAGTGATAATGTTCTGTATGATACTATAATGATGAAAACAGGTCATTATATATTTGCCCCCAGAGAATAAGCAACACCTGAAGTGAATCACAATGTAAACTAGAGACTAAATGAGCAATTATGATATGTTGATGGTGGTTCATCAATTGTACCAAATGCACCACTCTGGTGGGGGATGTTGATAATGGGGGAAGTTATACATGTGTGGGTGCAGGGGATGTATGGGAACTCTGTGCCCTACACATAATGTTTCTGTGAACCTAAAACTGCTCTGAAAAATACAATCTTAAAATAGATATAGATATAGATGATATAGATATAGATATATTTCATTCCTACCAAGAATTATCCTTATACTTCACAACACTGACTACAATTACTATTTCTATTTTTGTCAAGTAAACATGACATTTCATTTTGAATTTGTATTTATTCAAATAGAAGTGGAAAATCCCTTATTATGGGGCAGGGTCCCTACAACCTCAGTTTCAATGACCTGGTAGAATGATACACAAGAACTCAGGAAAGCTGTTAGACTCATGATTATGGCTTATCACAGAGAAAGCATACAGATTAAAATCAGCAAAGGGAAAAGGTACACAGAGCAGAGTCCAGGAAAGACCAAGCACAAGCTTCCAGTGGTCCTCTCCTAGTGGAGTTATATGGACAGCACTTAATTCTACCAATGATGTGTAACACCTACAGAGTATTACCAGCCAGGAAAGTTCATCTGAGCTTTCATCTCCAGTGTTTTTATTTAGGGGCAGGGGGTTGGCCATGTAGGTATGGAGCACTGACTTTTCTGACGTTAGTTACTCCATCTCTAGCTCCTCAAGAAGCCAAACTGATACAAAGTGACCTAAGGACTTCTCATAAATCACAGTTAGCATAAACTATCTGAAGTGGCCCAAGAACCCCAGAATTATAAATACATTCTTATCAAATATGATATTCCAAAGTTTAGAGAATATCTGTCAGGAGCTGACCATGGACCAGTGCTTTCTTTGGAAGGTACAAGGTTTGTAGAATCTTGACTTACTGAGTCAACTCTTTACCAAACAGGCCATCCCCTTTGGTCCTTGGCCTGCACAGATGGAAAACTTTTACATAGTTGAATATCAACACTGAAACACCCAGAATTCACTGAGATCCTTCATATCTAGTATTTTTGTGCAAATTATCAGCATTAACTAGCAAGTTAACACTAAATGTAGACAAAAACAAATAATTAACGTATCTCAATTAGAAGTTACAGTTGGGAGGAAACGGAACCTAAAATTTCTAGTCTTAAATCTATGCTCTTTTGCCTGCCTGAAAGCTGCCTATATTAATGAGATTTGGACATTTTTATCCTCCAAAAATGGCCCTCCAGCTGGCATGGATCCATAGCTTTGATCTCCCAGCACAAAACTGTGCCAGATGCACAGCCAAGGCAGCTGTGGGTGCTGGCGGCTGTGCAGTGGGAAGCTTGTAGAAAGTCAAGTCCAACAGGGACTTTGCTCTGCCCAGCGTGCACCTGGGTTACCCTACACTCCGAGGAAATACCAGTGCCCAGACTCATTACAGTCACTCTGTAGCAGGAAAATCAAATTAGTGACAGTTTCCATAAGGGCTCCCAGACTGGACAGGCCCAGATTGTTCTCTGTGCAAGAGTACCCCAACAAAAGGAAAAGATGGATTGAATTCTCACCTGTACCCTACTTGCTAAACCTTGAGTGTTGGCACATGAGACAACTATCTGGTAGAAGGGCCACCTTTTTGTAATCCTCACAAAGGTACCATGTGGACTAATGATGACCCCTAGTAGAGAAATGCATCCTCTTAGTATCTTCAAGTTGGCCAGATAAGAGGAAGACAATCTCTTTCTTCATAGCATGTTTGTTGAAGAGATGACAGGTGAGCATTAAACTTTCGATGTTAGAGTAAACTAACATTGAATTTGTGCTAAAAGCAGTAACAGAATTCTAAGATTTTTCCTGAAATTTTCCATTCTGTGCAATACTACTCTGGAGTTTCTGCTAATACTCTAATGCCCATGGGTCCATTAATCTCATAAAGAGTGAAAAAGTTGGCAGAATTGTGATGAAACATCACACTTAATGGCAAATTCACGAAACTCTTGATTTACCTTAGAGCAATCATCTTGCATGGCAAATGTCTGTAATCTATTTCAATATACAGAAAATTCTGATGAAGTCCTGTCAATGTGGGTTGAAGTACTAGTGATGTCCAAATGTAGCAACATCTTTGTGCATTCTTTTTGCTGTTTTTCAAAGTTGTGATTATACTGACATTGGAACAAAATGTCTACAAATATGATACAACTTCATGATTGTGCTGATCTTTGTCCATGCACATTAATTTTATTTTTGCCTGTTAATGGACTCTTTTCACCAGGGCCATCTTTTGAATTTCATTTTGTTTGCTTCCAGGAAAATCCAGCTGTTTCAAAAACCCTTATCCCTCCAGAAATATTTTTCAAACTACATTTATGGGTATTTTGTCTTGGTAATTTTGTGATATATGATTTTAAAACAGACAACATAAAGCATTTTCTGCACTCTTATGTTTTGAATAATTTCAAGCGCACAGACTTTTTTTAATATTTAAAATTGAATTTGCCTGTGTTCTCATTGAATAATTACCATGGAAAAGAATGTATAACTGTCTAACACACTTTTAATAATTTATAACCTACTGAAAAATACTTGAAGTGTTTTAAAATGTTGAGACATGGGGCGCCTGGGTGGCTCAGTCGGTTAAGCGTCCGACTTCGGCTCAGGTCACGATCTCGCGGTCCGTGAGTTCGAGCCCCGCGTCGGGCTCTGGGCTGATGGCTCAGAGCCTGGAGCCTGCTTCCGATTCTGTGTCTCCCTCTCTGCCCCTCCCCTGTTCATGCTGTGTCTCTCTCTGTCTCAAAAATAAATAAACGTTAAAAAAAAATTAAAAAAAAATGTTGAGATAATGCCAAACGGAATAATTAAGATAAATACGCAGGAGAATATAATGCTAAAAGTGTGCCAAGGACAGTGCTTAGTGTTTTCCATTGCTTTTCTCCTTTAATGCACTGAGCATTAGTTTCCCCATTTTATAAAATGGAAACTAGGGCTTAAGGAGTATAAGCGATGCACTCAGGATCATGTGACCAGAATATTCCAGAAGAAGGCCCCCACATAGGTATCTGTAGTTCTAATCCTTGCTCCCTGAAACACCACATTATGCCACCTCAGAAAAAAATCTAAAAAGGGGTTTCTCATTTCTTTACATACAATATAGCACTTTTCTTTTAGAATCATTGGAGATTTTCATTTTTAAAAAAATTTTTAATGTTTATTTATTTTTGAGAGAGAGAGAGAGAGAGCATGTGTGCGTGCAAACCAGAGAGGGGAAGAGAGAGAGGGAGACACAAAATCCGAAGCAGGTTCCAGGCTCTGAGCTATCAGCACAGAGCCAATGCAGAGTTCAAACCCACAAACTGTGAGAGCATGACCTGAGCCGAAGTTTGGCACCTAACCTACTGAGCCATCCAGGAGCCCCTGGAAATTTTTAAATATATCTATTTACCTGAGTAATATAAAGTGAAAATTCGCATTTCTCAAGTCATCTACAACAGAATGATCTGAGTGTGGTATTTAAAGTGCAGGCACTGGGGCGCCTGGGTGGCTCAGTCAGTTAAGTGGCCGACTTCAGCTCAGGTCATGATCTCGCGGTCCGTGAGGGCTGTGAGTTCGAGCCCCGCGTCGGGCTCTGTGCTGACAGCTCGGAGCCTGGAGCCTGTTTCCGATTCTGTGTCTCCCTCTCTCTGACCCTCCCCCGTTCATGCTCTGTCTCTCTCTGTCTCAAATGTTAAAAAAAAAAAAAAAAAAAAAAAGTGCAGGCACTGAGGTTCTGCTCCAGAGGTACTAAATCTATTTCTCTATTTCTTGGGATGGGGTGGGAGAGGGAGGAGGAGGGGAGGAGTATAGGTACATCTAAAAATGTTTCTCCACATGACTCCTACGAGTGCCACATTTTGAGATACCTGTAAATGGCAGTCTAACAGCCTGAAATGCTATGGCTGTGTGTCTTTTACAGAACATACAATAAGTCCCGTGTACTATGACACTTCCAGTTTTGTCAGGCTCTATATCTCAATGCTGATATATTCCAATCCCTTATCAGACTTGATCATGTTATCAACATTTTGGCTTTGATTTTATGCTTCGTGTGCTTCTTGCTCTTATGAGAGCAAGGTCTATTTCTCTTTTTCCTTTCCTCTTTTTAGTCTTCCTTTCTCCCTCTTTTCTCCTCTTTAATGTTTGTGCACAAACAGGCCAGCTGAAACTCCTCCTCCAGTATACTTACGCTGATCTCTGAAATGTTCATGTATTTCTTTTCTCTTTTCCTCAGAAATGAGCGCAATGAGCGCCAGTCACAAATGATTTTTTCTCATTTAGCTACTGATTAGTCTAGAATGGATTTTATATCATGGAGCCATAATCATCATTATTATTGTGATTATTGGCCCTACTTAAAAAATAAGTAAACACTAATAATTCATACCGTTACTAACATAACTATGTTTCATTATTGCCATTAGCATTAGTATTAATAACTAAGTATCACAGGGTAAAGTAAGAGACAATAATTTTTAACTACTTATTTTCACACACACACACCCCCCACGAAACTGACATTCACAGTGTTCTAACTGGAACATTTTACAGAATCCAGATCAGATTTCTGTTGCATCCCTGAGTATGCACACACAAAAAAAAAGCCACTGAGAACCCAGCCTCAGCACTTTCCCTCCATGCGAATAAACCTCATGCCCCACCTGCTACTTTAATACCGGTGGGAGAGCACAATCTAATCAGACTCAGGCAGCTTCAGCCGAGTTATCCAAGCTGAGGGCATAACATTAAATCATAATTCAGCGAAGGCATATCTGTGGGGGGCAGAGATAACACAGTCCATTTACTTTACTTTGTGATGATCCAACTTGATATGATGATAGAATTTGAATCTAGGAAAATGAAAAGGCAGTGTGTCCTTTCCCCTGGTCTCTCAAATATCAGCTTCTTTATGTAATCCATTGATAAATGTTAGGTCACTTCAAACTCTGATTTAATTTTTCAAGTCTTTATAGTGCGGTATTTATATCTGCTGAAATAATGTGCATAGATATTAAATAATAGTGCAGATTCCAGGTGTGTGGAGATAACTCAGTAGTCATTCTGTTTTAGGGTAAGCATGCTCAGAAAATGACACCTTAAGGTCAATTAAACTTGGTGAAGTTAATGACAATGTAATTATAGAATCGCAAACTCACAAACTCCAAAAGAAAAATGTGTTATTAGTTACTTCTGACTCTTTACACTTGATTTCTTTCCTTGATACATTCCCATCTATTTGCTCTATCCTGTGACCAAGAGTACCCTCACACTCAGAATAATGCTCTTATTTGTCACTTTGGACTTTTAATTTTGTAACTACATAGGGCATTAATGCATAAAAGTCTTTCCTTCTGTAGAGATCTCACTCCTGTCCAGGAAGAAACATCCTGGATAAAAATCCAGAACAAGAACTTAGTGTACTGGGGTTGAATTCACGATTATGGTTTCCACACCAGCTATCCCTGGGATTTAGGAATTTAATTCTTTGAATCTGTCTCTCCTACCTAAAATCTTCCTTCCCTTACCATGGCTCCCTTAACACCCTCTCTGTACGTGATAGCTGCCCCCATCTGTCAACCCCAGGGAATTGTATATCTCAGATCATCTCAACTGTGATCTGGCATCATTTACCTTCCTGTGCCATCATCTATTCTAACTATAGTCCTTCTCTTAAACAGATCTCATGTCTTTTTGTTTCATGTAGCTAGTAGCTTTTATGAAGGCTAAAGCTCATTTTAATCAGCAAAGAAACTGTGACCAGGTGGAATACATGCTGAGTACTTTAAAACAGGAAGGCCTATGATTCCTGTCGTTCAGTATAAAACTAACACACGTGAAACACACACACACACACACACACACACACACACACACACACACACACACTGAACCAAAAAAAAAAAAAAGACATTAGAGATCTCTGTTTTTGTAGTAATGGAGATCAGAGAATTGACTGGCTGACAAACTATCAAGATCTTTCAATAATTTAAAAAAAACAGTGAGATCCTGGTAAAGACACAATAAAGATCTAGGTCATGTATGATAGTTATGTGCTTGTTAAAACTCCAGTATAACCATGGACATCAGTTTAATTTTACGACAAGTGAAAGAGTTACCAAAGAATTCTCTTCAGCTAGCCACAAAGTAAATCAAAGAACTTTTTCACAAAAAGTATACACAGCTTCATTAGTCTTTGCATTTTTGCTTTCTATTTTTGTGTGTGATTAATGGATCCCCACTTTGTTTTGTAAGTGCCACAAGAGGCTTCAACTTTTCAATTGGAAAGTAGAATAACTCTCTAGGCACAGTATCCTTTGCCCTAAAATTTATCTTTAAATACTCTAGACACCAACTCAACTCAGTGTATAAAAGCAAATTCACAGAACTATTTACTCTTGGTTTCTAAAGAGCTCAGATCAAAGTTTTCTCCTCCCACTGGTAAATCATGTGTTGTCAAGCCAAATAAATCAACGATAGCAGGTTCTATCTCTTTGCCTGTGAAAAAGGAATGATGGTCATTTGTTTTAATTTTATAGGAAAGCATAATATCAGTACATAATCAGGGACTCAGCAAATGGCTTTAGAAACTGGATACATCATTAGTTAAGATGTCTCTACAAATCCCTGGTTTGATTATAAGTGGAATATTAGAAAAGATTTTTTTTTAATTTTAAATGACCATGCTTTATTTTTCTTCATCTTGAGTAAGTTTCTAAAGAGATTTGAGAACCGCTGCTATAATATTTGACAAGAAATTGCATTATGGCCATGCTACGGTTATGGTACGGTGGTTTTTAATTTACAGACATCATATAAATTAAACAGTAATGTCTTTACTCCTTTAAAGAATTCCAAAGGGACTGCACAGATATGAATATAAGGATATTATCACAATTGTGGCTATTGTTGTCAAGAGTTTAAAACTATGTTTTGGTTTTTCTTTTACCTCCGCAAATTAGAGAAACCCCACGTACAGTGCTCAAGAGTGCAGATGCTGGAGACAGATGGCTATGTTCAAACCTTGGCCCTGCTACATGTCTGCTGTGGGACAATGTGCCATTCATTAACATCTCCATTTCTCCATTTTTTATTTGTACCATGGATAATAATGGTACCTTTCTCAAAAGATTGATGGAATGACTCAATTTTACTAATAAAGTATACAAACCATGCCTGGAATATTGCCACAAACGTGTTAGCTATGTAAATTCAATATTACTATTAAATTTGCAGTCAACGTTTGTTTCAGCTAACCATTTTAAAAAATATCTTTCACATGCTACCTTCTTTTCTCTGATCTTCAATTTGGGATAATTTTCCTTAAGATCTTCAGACAGAACACATTAGGGGTAAACTCTGTTTTTGTTGGCTAAAAATTTCATTCACCTTCCTTCCTTATATGCATTGACAGATATGGTTTATATTCTCTGAAAACACAAGTGATATTATTTTTAGGTCTCAGAGCTTCCATTTTTACTGTTAAAATATTTGTCAACCTAGGGGTACCTGGGTAGCTTATTTAGTTAAGCGGCCGATTCTTGGTTTCCGCTCAGGTCATGATCTCGTGGCTTCGTGAGTTCGAGCCCACGTCTGGCAGTTTTGCGCTGACAGTGTGAAGCCCGCTTGGGATCCTCTCTTTCTCCCCCTCTCTCTGCCCCTCCCCTACCTATCTCTGTCTCTTTCAAAATAAATAAAAAATAAACTTAAAAAAATTGTCAATCTAGTTGCTCTTCTTTGGAGATCGTTTTCTTTGTCTCTCACATACATACATTCTCTTTTTCTTTTGTGGGTTCTCTTGTTTTTGTTTTTTTGATATTTTGAAGTTTCAATACCATATATCTAGGTGCAGATTATGTTCCTTTACTCTGTTTCAAATCCATTGGGTTCCAAGTTCTGGGAATGGATGACTTTTTTTAATTCTGGAAAATTGACAGCCATTATCTCTTAAAGTCCTAAAATCTTTCCAAGTTTTTTATTTTCTCCTGGTAGAAAGTTTGGTATATCCTCCCTTAATTTCATATTTTTTTTTCTTTTTCCATAGTTCTATGCATTACTCAGAATAATTGGAATTATTGTTTAATAATTATTTGATATTTTTAAATAATTTGAATGTTCTTTATATGTAATATTCCAGATCACTATGTTTCTGTTACACTGCATATAATCTGGTACTTAATCTTTCAATTTTAGCTTCAAATGTTAATTATTATGTCTTTATTCCCAGAACTTCTATTCAATTATTTCTTAAATCTACTTCATCATCACTTATGGTCTTTTGTTTCTTCATTACAATTCAAGCTTCCTTTTACATTTGTTCACACAATGTCTGTGCTATATCCTTAAATTACCTTAAATCTTGTGGCAAATAATTGCAAAATTTGAATCCTTTTTTTTAAGCTTTTATTTATTCATTTTGAGAGACAGAGAAAACTGGAGGGGCAGAGAGAGAGAAAGAGAGAGAGAATGCCAAGCAAGCTCTGCACTGTCAGTGCAGAGCCTGATGCAGGGCTCGAACCCACAAACCATGAGATCATGATCTGAGCCAAAATCAAGAGTCAAAATCGGAGACTTAACAAACTACGCCACCCAGGCACCCCTGAATCCATTTTTAATTGTTTCTTCTGGTTTTTATTTTTTTTCCCTTAGATATAGTCTGCATTTTTTGACTATTGGTCCTTGGATCTTTGGCTATGAAAGTTATAGAAGACCTACATTAAAGGCGCATTTCCCTAGAAAAGACTTTTGTTTGCTTTTGCAGATCTAGAGGTACTTTCAACCCTCTTTATTCGCTTCCACAGCGAATAAATTCTTCACTTAAATTTATTTCTATTTTCTTAAATTTTTAATGCTTATTTAATTTTGAGAGAGAGAGAGAGAGTAAGAGGCAGAGAGAGAGGGAGACACAGAATCCAAAGTAAGCTGTCAGCACAGAGTCTGATGCAGGGCTCAAACTCACAAACGGTGAGATCATCAACCTGACCCAAAGCTGGATGCTTAACCAACTGAGCCACCCAGGTGCCCCTAAATTTATTTTTAAAAATAAATTCTCTCAAAGATATTTTAAAACATTATAGATAGTATGCATTCAGAACAGAAACCTCTAGGTGGGCCACAATGTGGTTTTAAATTATCATGGGTGATATGTATTACCTATTCAGCACCTTCTGCCTTATAGCAAAATATAAATGATGAAGGCCACAGCTTTATGCAGGGTTTTATATTATACTTCCCCTTGGGGAGGTCCTAGGCTTTATAACCTATTCTCCATGCAGTAATCAAAGTGGATATCAGGAACAGAAGTGGATCTCCAAGTATAATCTCAGAAAAATAATCTCAGAAAACAGAAGAAAACTTCAGGACAGAAGCAGGCTTTGAAATTCAACTTTCCTCATTTTCATCCACTTTATATACTTCCCCATCCAGTGGGTCTCTGAATATTCCTCACTACCATACTAGTTCTTTTTTGTTTTACTCAATATTTATTTATTTTCGTTAGCAGAATCATTAAGGATATCTAGTCAGCCATACTGAAAATGATGTTAGCTAATATTTCTTTGCAAGGGAAATGTGTCTTGAAACTCTTCTTTATCCTCAGGATTTCTGGGTGACAACTGTTTCTGTCATACTTCAGAATATAGTCCTGAAAACTAAAAGTTCTGCTTGATTCTGGAGTATCCATTTAAACTGAGACAGCCAAGAAGGTCTCTGAAGAATTAAGATAGCTCCTTATTTCTGTGAAGGCATGTATAGGCTATTCTCCCCGCTATTTTTTGTCCATATTTCTACCTCCTGTTCCCCATAAAATAAAAATCATAAAACTAAATCATAAAATTAAAATGTAACAGAAAGAATTCAATGAAGCATAAGTTACCACCATGGACTGAGGTTAAAAAAAAAAAAAAGGCTAGAGGCTGTCAGGATAAATGCAAATAAGTAAAACTTGAGTATTGTCTGGGAAGGCAGTTGGTGGTGATTTCACACACAAAAATATCAAAGTTAAGAAACCTTCCCAGGCTGCCTCAGAGAGCCATAGACTCTAAATTAGGTGTTAAAAAAGAAGCCCTGTTGCCTAAGAAAACCTCAATCAGTACATGTTAGTTCAATCTGATTTGGGGCATAACTGAAAAGCAGATGGGGCCCTGTTCATAGCCCAGAACTCATCCTGTTTCCATTTGATTCCATTTGATGAGAGGATATGCTTTGGATGTTGAAAACTACCTGTTAGGAATTATTTTTCAACTTACTTGATAACTGGTCAGATTGAGCCTATATGAGATCTATCCCACACTAAGCTCCACAGTATAAAATGACACCCTGAGAAAAAGAATGACATTTTCCTTTCCTCACCAGTTTGATGCCTACCATCCATCACAAACATTCAAAGCTCACCTCATTCAGGTAAGTCTTTATCTGATCTATTTTTAAACCTGTATCACTTCTAGATAAATGAAGCGTTAACTATTTTTTAATCATACCTTCTCAGAAAACCTCTACACATTGGTGTCTTATCCTAGTTGGTTTTAATTTCTCTGAAGGTAGAGAAAAAAATATTTTAAATGTCTTGTCTATTAATTTATGATGCCTGGCACTGTACATACATTCAATACCCATTCAATAAACACAGCTGGCCAACAGTATAAATGTGAATCAAATCCACGTTGTTTTCTTTATCTCAATATCCAAATATCTATTAGAATACTTTGAAAAATGACATGAATGTAGATAATTAAGATTTGAAATTGCATTACTCAAAATACATTGTAGTTTTCAAATAAATCCTTAAACACTGACATTCTAATTAAAGTGAAAAAGAGTTAAACCTCAAAGCTTAAAAAAGTTTAATTTATTAAAAATGTATTAATAATCACTTTATGTAGTTATTTTCTTTTAACAGTTCTTTCCTACTAACTAAAATGATTTAATTAACCAATTTAAATTGCATTTAACATAAGCAGTCCAAAATGTGTTTAAACCAATGTTACTGTCATTCATAGTGATTAAAATAATAATCAGAAATATTACTAAGATTTATGAATTTATATGTAGGAAATTATAAGTGGTCTTGGATCAAAGGGTATGAGAGATGGAGGGGTTGATAAGACTTGAGAGGTAGCCAATTGATGGAGGCACATCTATTCAAGCAGTGAGTGAGTGTTAAAGTGTTTCAGCCACTCTGACTGGCATGAATGTCCATCAACTGATGAATGCATAAAGAAATTGTGGCTTATATACACAATGGAATACTATGCGGCAATGAGAAAGAATGAAATACGGCCTTTTGTAGCAATATGGATGGAACCGGAGAGTGTTATGCTAAGTGAAATAAGTCATACAGAGAAAGACAGATACCATATGTTTTCATTCTTATGTGGATCCTGAGAAACTTAACAGAAGACCATGGGGGAGGGGAAGGAAAAAAAACAGAGAGGGAGGGAGGCAAACCATAAGAGACTCTTAAAAACTGAGAATAAACTGAGGGTTGATGGGGGGTGGGAGGGAGGGGCGGTGGGTGATGGGCACTGAGGAGGGCATGTGTTGAGATGAGCACTGGGTGTTACATGGAAACCAATTTGACAATAAATTTCATATTAAAAAAATAATAAAAAATAAAACTGAAAAAAAAGAAAAAGTGTTTCAGCAGCTTATCTTCACTGAGGACCTACTACATGTTAGGAATTTACTAGGGTAAATGTGCAAAAGACATTGGCCTAAAAGTTAAGAAGAGAAACTTTTTAAAGATTAATGTGGGAACCATTTGAAGAATGCTTTAAAAGGAATTGTAGGGTTGACATCAGATAAAAGTAACTGGACTATTATAATCGTTTCACTTTAAAAGGTAAAGTAAGTAAACAGCAGAAAGAAGTGGCAAGAGCCTCAGATTTGAGAAGTATTCCAAAACTAGAATGGACAGGTCTTACTGACTGATCAAAGACAGGTGAAGAACAAGGATTTCTTCATGCTCAGAGATTATCATGACAGAGATTATCACACAATGACATATGCTCTTCAGCCTACCAAAAAGGGGGTGATATAAATGCCTGAAAAACATAAGAAGGATAGATTTGTGAGGGGTTGAGATCGACTCACAGTTTTCTACTTCTACTTTTTGTTAATACGATCCTATTTCTTAAGTATAACCTACCACATAAAATAGATGGTAGAATATTTAATAGTATGTGTCTTAATGCCTTCAAATTTGTTTAAAATAAACTCAAAGATTTCAAAATTTTGATTAAAATAAATTGCCAAATTGGGGATTATGATAAGAACGGCTATGTAACATCAACTGTGACATTAAATTTATTTTGTATTTAAATCCAAGTTAGTTAACGTAATAGTGTAGTAATGCTTTCAGTAGTAGAATATAGTAACTCATCACTTACATACAATACGCAGTGCTCATCCTAACAAGAGTTAATTTCTATATTTTGTTTTGTTTTGTTTTTATAATACCAAAAAAAATTAATTCACCAAGATAAAGAATTTTTGCTAAAATCTCACTTTGCAGTATTGCTAAAATCTCACTTTGCATCAGTTCAACTTTGCAGTGATAATAGGATAATCTTTATTATGAATTCTAAAGAAAAATAAATTTATTAGAAGGATTTAATGTGGCTTTGGTCTTGATGTGCTCAAATTAGATATATAGTATATTTGTGTTGTACTTATTAGTATTTTTAAAGGAGGTAAATACTATCGTGTTAATTTGATCGATTTGATGTGGAATTCCTGAAGAACTTATGTAGAAATCAGTGATTCTGTGGGATGAGACTTAAAACAGAAATTAAGTCTCTTGCTTGTCAGAGATATAAAGAGGGGTTCATTCCCTGTATCTCTCTATGCAACCTATCATTATTTGGCCAACAAGCCTGTGAGCAGTGGCTTCACAAGGCAAAAGCACAAAAAGCAAACAAAAATCATTTTAGTGGTCCCTACATTTTATGCAAAGTATTTAAGCTATAGTTCCTTTTTTTAATTATTTTATTTAGTTTTTGGGATAGCGCAAGTAGGGGAGGGATAGAGAGAGGGGTAGACAGAGGATCTGAAGTGGGATCTGCACTGAGAGCAGTGAGTCTGATGTGGGGCTCAAACTCACAGACCACAAGATCATGACCTGAGCCGAAGTCAGATGCTGAACTGGCTGAGCCACCCAGGGGCCCCTAAGTTATAGTTTCTATTATAACAGTAAATTTTTAAGAATAAGGCAGATAATATTTATTTTAAAAAATGTGGGCACTTTTTTTTTAAGGGTACAAGGAGGTAGAGAAATGTTTAGTTAATAAAAATGCCACTCTGTCAATTCCAGCTTCTGGTAATAGCAAAATAGTCTATATTGTGCTACCTGGCCTGCCATAAATAGTTGTAACAACTATTTCAAAGCCCTGGAGAGTTACTAAAAGCTTGCAGAAAATGAAGGGATTTAACCCTTAAAAGATGGAAAATATAGTGGACGAGATCCACATTTATACAGATTTTTCCCCTGGTGATATATCCCAGCTAGTTGTGAAAAACAGAGTGGAAGAAGGCAGCCAAAACCTACTGAATTAAGGAATCATACTCTAGAGTTGAGGCTGTCAGAACAGCAAGAAATGGAGAAGAGAGTCCCGTAAGAAGGGAGTCACCACAGAGGAGAGAGCCCATGAACATTAAGAGAGTAACAAAAATATTACAACCTGGACCACTTTGATATATATTTTGATCCCCTAATGGTTAATATTTTCATTGTTAACCCTATTACGGGAGGCAGAATTCTAAGATGGCCTCTCCAATTCCCATTCTCTGATGTACCCACCCTGTCTATGATGGATTTTGTTCCCATAATTAGTCTGTTGTACATGTACACCTGAATTTAGTCACATGACCTCCTTAAATCTGAGTCTAGAGGTCAGAGATGAAGTCAGACACTCAAAGTGTGAAAGGGATTTAATGCAGGAGAAAAGTTCAATATTGTTGGCTTTGAAATGGAATCACATGGAAAGCAATGCAGGTGGCCTCCAGGAGCTGAAAGGAACTCTGGGTGACAGCCATAAGGAACTGAATTATCACAACCCCATGAGCTTGGCAAAAGACCCTAAGCTACTGATGAGAATACATCTGGCTGATATCTCAATTTTAGCTTTATGAAACACTAAGCTGAGAACTAGCCATATCATGACAAAACTTCTGACCTACAGAACTGAAAAAAAAAATGAGCCTATCATTTGAAGCCACTAAAATTGTTGTAATTTGTTGTACAACAATAGAAAACTAAAATACTCCTATTCAATAAAGAAGAAGTCAAGATAAAACTGTCAAAATCAAAGATCTATAATGAACTCATGGAACCAGTATTGATGGGCCACCACTCTACTAGATCAAACTGTTATGACCCATTTGTTTACTCAAGTGAAGCCCTTGAGAGAGTGTGGAGAGGAGAAAATTTGACTTTTAAACATCAAATACAGGAATTAAATATTTTCTGTTCATAAATGGAAGTGGAGAATTTATAAAACCCAGCATAAAGTCTAGGTTGTCATTAAAGCTCTTTATTTTAAATTTTAGATTTTGCTAAGAGGAATAATATAAGTATGACGTAAAAATTTGGGAAATAAAGGGAAAAGGAAAAAACACATGGGAGCTAAATAGTATTAACTCAACAGTAGTCTGTGACAGAATGTTGGTCATTTCCATCAGAGATTTTTTTCTATTATATGATTTATATATTGGGGTGTCTGGGTGGCCTAGTTGGTCAAGTGTCCAACTCTTGGTTTCAGCTCAGGTCATGATCTCATGGTTTGTGAGGTTGAGCCCCGCATTGGGCTCTATACTGAGTGTGTGAAGCCTGCTTGGGATTCTCTCTCTCTCCCTCTCTCACTGCCCCTGCTCACTCTCGCTCGCTCTCCCTCTCTCTCCCTCTCAAAAATAAATAAGTGAACATTTAAAAAAAAATAAAAAATAAGATTTATATATTGTATCCACAAGACCTTATAGGCATTTATAATGAAGAATCATTACACGCACCACCTCTAATACCTACACACACACACACTCACATCTACAAAATTAGAAATCCTTTTTGATTTTTAATATAATGACTGTTTCATGTTACTTCACTAGCTTCAAAATAATTGTGTTAATGGCTACATCATATTTTATTGATAGTATGAATATTTTACTTAAACATATTTATATTGGTGAGTTTTAGCTTTTTCAAACCTTTACATTATTAATAATGTCGATTTATATTACCCTGCAAAATATTATTTTTCCATTTTGGGGTCAATTTCCTTAAAACAGACACCCAGAAATGAAATACTATGTCAAAATATCTAAACACTTGTTTTTCAAAAGGGATTCACAAGTAATAATTTGTATTATCATTTCTAGAGAACAGTGGGCATTAATTTTTTTAAGGTATGAGTAAATGATTGGGAAATAATAACTAACAAATATAGCACTCTGGAAATTCTAGCTACTAGAAATGGCAGAAGAGCCCCTCTCAGACTGTCTCACCAATAATAATTCCACACTTCTAAAAAGGGTGCTGGGAAAAGGACTGTTTATACCACTGGAGAGTTACCAAAAGAAGGCAGAAACTGATAGGAATGTGACTCTTTAAAAAAGGGAACTGTAGGAGGTGAGATCAACATTTTAAATACATTTTTTCCCTGAGAATATTTCCTAGAACCATGTGAAGCAAAACACCATGAACTTGTTGGCTTGAGAAGTCAGAGCCTGGAACCAACAACTACCAGAGCAGCTAGAAATTAAGGGAACAAATCCCAGTAAGACAAACAGAGAAAAGTGCACCACGGGCATATAAACTCACCTCAAATTCTAACACTGAGATGTACATTTTGTTGGGCAATTTTCCAAGGAGCCCTGAAGGAAAACAAGAGCTTAGGAAGGCTAACAGAGCTTAGGAGGGATTTCCAGAGCTGACCACTGCCAAGGGAGACAAGGTTTATACTGGTTCTTGCCAATTACATGAAAACCTACCAAGATTAATAGCATATCCCAAAACTATGGGATATACCCTAGGACAATACTAACAAAGCTTAACACTAATCATCCACAAGATCAAGGTGATCATTTCATACATTAATTTTCTGTTACAATAAAACTCAACATGTTTCAGAGGAAAGTAACAAAACCCAAAATCTTAAGATGCTCAGTATACAATGAAATAATTGCTACACATGCAAAACAAGTAGAAAATGGCACAGTCACAATAAAGAAATCAATAAATAGAAATAGATTCAGAGATACACAAATGTTGGGCATGGCAAATGAGAATTTCAAAATAAGTATGAAAAAATATGTTTTTAAAACTCCATAGAGGAAAATTTATACGAGAAAAAAGACTAGAAATTTCAGGAGAGTTATGGTAACTATTAGGTAGTAATAATCCTAGAACTGAAAACATTAATTCCCAGAATCAAAATTCATTAGGTGTAACTGAGAGTATATTGGATAAAATAAAACAAAGTACCAGCAAATTTGAATGTTAGTTGATAGATATCCAAACAGAAGTAAAACGAGAAAAAAAAAATTGAAAACAATAAGGAGATCCCAAATGGCCTGTAAGATTGTCAAGCAGTCTGATTTCCAGAGTCCTAGAAATAAGGAAATAAGGAAACAAGAGCAAGGAAGAGGCAGAAAAAAGATGATAATTAGTCAAAGTTTTTCCAAACTGTAAACAAATGGCATTGACAGATCCATCTTGAAAGCAAGATAAAAACAGAAAACGATGTGTAGAAAAAGAGCAAACCTAAATTGTTAAAATGTAAATACAGCAAGTATTAAAAGTAATCAGAGGAAAAAAAAAAAACAAAAACATACATAAAAACAACCCTAAAAAGAACTGAAAAATACAAAACAGCTTTTACGTACAAAAAAAAAAAAAAGGAAAGAAAGAAAAAAGAAAGAAAAGAAAAAGAAAAAAAAGAAACTAAAAATCTAAAGTTCTATATCTACAGAAACTATCTTTTTTCAAAATTAAAGGAATCATGGAACAATTTTCTAATCAATGAAAACCAGAGAATACATGCTGCCCAGAGAAAATTGCTAAATGGTATTGTTTAGGCTTAAATGAAAAAGATCATCTCACAGAAACCAGGGATAAAGGAGGAAAGTTACCATGGAAACATCAAGTGTAAAAAGGCTGATATGACTATATTAGAATCAGGAAGGCAGTGTTTAAGATAAACTGTATAACCAGATTAAAAATCATCCCATACTGACAGAAAGGGCAGTACATCAAGATCTAACAATTCTACATTTTTACACACCTGATAGAGTCTCTGGGGAGCCTGGGTGGCTCAGTTAGTTGAGCAACCAACTGACTTGATTTTGGCTCAGGTCATGATCTCCTGGTTGGTAAGACTGAGTGAGAGCGCTAACAGTGCAGAGCCTTCTTGGGATTCTCTCTCTGCCCCTCCCTTGTTTGTGTGAGAGCATACACTCTCTCAAAATAAATAAACTTTTTAAAAAAGTAGAGTCTCAGAATGCATTAAACAAAAAGCAACAAAAATAAAGGGAAAAACAAAATATGCAATCATATTTGAAAATTTTAGCACTTCATTCTCAGTAATTGATAGAACAAGTACCTTTAACTCAGCAACTATTTAGATTTGAATAACACTACAAACCAACTGTAACTATAAAATACTCCATCGAGTAACTACAGACCACAACATTCTTTTCAAGTTCATGGGTTGTTCACAAAGATAGACCACATGCTGGGGCATAAAATAATAAAATTCATATGACTGAAATAGCATATTTTAGGGGTGCTTGCCTGGCTCTTGACTTTGGCTCAGGTCATGATCTCATGGTTCATGAGTTCAAGCCCTGCATTAGGCATCATGCTGATAGTACAGAACCTGCTTGAGCCTCTTCTCTCTCTCTCTCCCTCTCTCCCTTCCCTTCCCCATTTGTGCTCTCTTTTTCTCTCAAAATAAATAAATAGGCTAAAAAAAAGCATATTTTATAACTACAAAAATCTTACATTAGAAATAAAAAGAAAAATATAAAGCCCAAATATTTAAATACTTGTTATATAAGTAAAAATATACTTTAAAAAATAATATTCATAAGTCAAAGAGGAAATCACAAGGGGAATTTTAAAAATAATTTAAATGAAATGATAATGAAAACAAAATAGAGCAAAATTTGTGAGATGCTGCTATAACTGTAGTAAATTAAGATTAATAGTTGTAAATGCTTCTATTAGAAAAAAGAAAAGGTTAAAAACAATTATCTAACGGAGGAAGGGAATACTACTCAGTTGATTTTTTTGAAGCCATCATAATACTTGTTCCAAATATTATAATAAGAGAAGATTATAAACTAATATAATTCATAAGCAGAAAAATAAAAATCTTTAAAATTTTATCAAATAAAATATATTAAAAATTAAAAGATTAATACATTAAGTACTAGTATGTATTATTCAGAAATGACAGTTTAACATTTAAAAATCAATGTAAATTAGACCTCAAGAGAACAAAAAAGAAACATATGTTCACCTCAGTAGTTATGGAAAAGGCATTTGTCAAAATTCTACACTCATTCAATAAAAATTTCTGTGCATATAAATAAACTTCCTCAACCTACTGAAAAGCATTACCCTACTGGAAATATACTAAATCTTGATATAATGAGTGACTGTCTCCTAACATCAGGATAAAGGTGAGGTTACCCATTTTTAACACACCTTCCCAAGGTTGTAACGTAGATCCTAAAAAATAGAAAAGACTAGAAAAATACATTAAAAGCAGCATAGAAAAGAATACACATAGAAGTACATTTAAAGAAAAATATGTAAGTTCTCTATACTTAAAGTCATAAAACACTGATCAAAGGAATTTTAAAACACCAAAAGAAATGGAAAGATATGGATGTCATTGAGTGGAAGAATCAATACAGCTAAGATGTCAATTCTCCAAATTTGCCTACAAATTCAATGGAATCACAGTTGAAACAACAGTGTTTTGTTTGTTTGTTTTTGGTAGACATTTCAACTTTAATCTCACATTTATATGAAAGTGAAAAAAAGTCCTACAATATCAGCTCTAATAGAGATGGAGCAAAACTTCCCAACTCTTAAACATAGCTTGCATTTACTAACTTCCTTCCAAAGAGCACAGTATGGAAAGAGGAAAGAAAGAATAACTTTACAGTGGAGAAACCTGACAATCATTACCTCATCCAGGTGATCAAAGTTAGCATCAACAATGACAAGTCATATTAAGAGCATGTACTCTTAATATAATGTGATGAGAAGGGCACTTAATCTCTCTAATATGCCTCAAATGAATGAATGAATGAAACCCTGTTCTAATCATGGGGAAAGCATCAGACAGCCCAACTGAGGACCATTATATAAAATATCCACCGGTACTACTAAAAACGGTGAATATCATCTGCAATAAGGGCAAAGGAAGTCAGAAAAAAATCAGCCTACAGGAGCCAAAGGAGACATGACAATTAAATGTAATATGGCATCCCAATATTATTCTGGAACATAAAAAGGAGAGTAGGTAAATCTAAGGAAATGAATAAACTCTAAATTCTAGTTAATAGTAATGTATCCATTTTAGCTCATTAGTTGTGACAAATGTACCATAGTAATGTCAGATGTTAATAATTGGAAAATTTGTGAATGGCATATATGGGAAACCTCCTTTACTATTTGCAACTTTTCTGGAAATATATAACTATTTTAAAATTCAAAAAGCTATCTTTCAAGCTTAGAATAGTCATAATAATCTTCAAAGAGAAGAACACTGTGTGGGATTTCAGGGTTTAGTATAAAGCTACACTAATTACATCAGTATGGTACTGGCATAAGGATAGACGATAGATCAATAAAACAAGTACAGAGTACAGAAATATGTCCACAGAAATCCAGTCAGTTGATTTTTGACAATGGTGGCAAGGTAATTAAATGGGTAACATATAGTTGTTTCAATAACAGTGCTGAAACAACTTGTTATCGACATAGGGGAAAAAAGGCACCATCATCTCAACCCCTACCTCATAACATTTAGAAAAATTAATTCAATATTGATTACAGACCTAAATGTATAAATGTCAACTATAAAGCTTTTGGAAGAAAATATAAGGAATCTCTTTGTGAACTTGGGGTAGGAATATATTCGTTAGAAATTCAAAAAGCTCTAAATGTAAAAGGAAAATTTGACACATTTGACTTTTAAAAATCTAAGCCATCAGTTTTTTTTTTCAAAAAAACACTTAGATAAAAAGAAAAATCATCTGCAAACTGACACCAAGTACCTGTAATACCTGCCTGACAAAGAATTTGTATTTAAATTATGTAAGAACTCCTAACAGTCATTCATAAAACGCTAGACAACAATAAAAAAAATTGGGCAAAAATCTTCAATAAGTTACAAATGACAATACAGAAATGGCTAGTGACTACGTGAAAATATGTTCCACAGTTTCAGCCATCAAGGAAAATGCAAATTGAATCCACAATAAGATGTAATCAAATCCACCATAAAGGTCAAGGTTTAAAAGGTGAAAATAGTAAGTACTGTTGAAGATGGGAAACAATAAAAACTCTGGCTATGTTGTTTGGCAGTATCTCATAGCGTCAAACACATACCAACAATAACCCAGAAAGTCCACTGCTAGGTAGTTAGCCAAGAAGAATGAAAACACATCAATGTATAGAGAAAGTTTATTCATAATAGTAAACAAAACAACCAAAATGGCTATTAACAGGTAAATGTATAAAAAAAGAAATTTAGATAGGTCCATAAAGTGGGAATAATATTCGGCAATTAAAAGGAATAAACTATTCATGCATTATTTTGAGTAAAAGAACGTAGGATGGGGGGATGCATACAATATAATTCCTTTTGTATGAGTTCCAACTCAGCTACGGTGATAAAACAAAAACAGGTGTTGCCTCTGAGAAAGGGAAGGGATTAATTAGTAAGGGACATGAGGGGACTTTTCTGGAGCAATGGTAACGTTCTATGTTGACTGGGATGAGACTATCACATGTCATATCATACCACATGTCTAATCACAGTCACAGAAAAATTTGTAGAATTTGTCAAAATAATACAAATATACTTAAAAATTTACTGTATACAAATAATATCAAAATTAAAACAGTACAACTATTTTATTTATTTTTTTTAATTTTTTTTTCAACATTTATTTATTTTTGGGACAGAGAGAGACAGAGCATGAACAGGGGAGGGGCAGAGAGAGAGGGAGACACAGAATCGGAAACAGGCTCCAGGCTCTGAGCCATCAACCCAGAGCCTGACGTGGGGCTCGAACCCACGGACCGCGAGATCGTGACCTGGCTGAAGTCGGACGCCCAACCGACTGCACCACCCAGGTGCCCCAGTACAACTATTTTAAATAGTGCCCTTAAATGGCTTTTACTTGCATTTATGTAATTAGGTTGTGTCAAATATTTCAACTATATCTGTGTTCGAGTTTATTTGTTAATATCGCATTCCTACCCTTTCTACATACATCCATTTTCCTTATTTTGCTCTATTTCTTCATATTTACTATTTAAATAATTACACATAATTTCCAAATCTGTTGTTTACATTTTTAACTTTTTAATGATGCTTTAAATCTTTTGGTTCCTTTCCTCTGATTTCTTCTTTTGCTTGTAAGCCTAGAAAGATTTTTCTACAAGACACTTGGTAAATATTCTTCCCTAATACCTTCTTGCAATTCAGCATTCTTTTTTTAAGTATTTTTTAATGTTTATTTATTTTTGAGAGAGAGAGAGAGAGACAGAGCATGAGCAAGGGAGGGGCAGAGACAGAGGGAGACACAATCCTAGGCAGGCTCCAGGCTCTGAGCTGTCAGCACAGAGCCCCACAAAGGGCTTGAACTCACCGTGAGATCATGACCTGAGCTGAAGCTGGATGATCAACCCACTGAGCCACCCAGGCGCCCGCTATTCAGCATTCTTTATGTCAAACTTGTTAATATCAATTAGCTTTTTATTGTGATTTCTAACCACTTCTAGCTCTTATCTATTGATGAATAAAGCATCCTGAAATAAAGTTTATTTCTGGGTTATTTCAACTATCTATTATAATGAAAATACCACATATTTTAGCTATTATAATTATATAATGTATTTATACAAGAAAGAGTAATCCTTTTTAAAATTTTTTTTTTTACATTTATTTATTTTTGAGAGACAGAGAGAGACAGAGTGTGAGCAGGGGAGGGGCAGAGAGAGAGGGAGACACAGAATCTGAAACAGGCTCCAGGCTCCAAGCTGTCAGCACAGAGCCCGACACGGCTTGAACCCACGGACCATGAGATCATGACCTGAGCTGAAGTCAGACGCTTAACTGACTGAGCCACCCAGGTGCCCCAGAAAGAGTAATCCCCTTGTTACTCATTTCTGGTCAGAATTGACTTCTATGGTCCTACCTCTTTACTCTTTCAGAATGATGTTAAAATCTTTTTATCAAGGTAAGTAAATGCCATTGTAAGTTTCTTTGAAACTTAGTTTTAAAATTGCCTCACATTTAAAAATTAAAGAGTACTATGGATTTATTGATATGAATTCAAAGTGTTTATTAACTTGTGCTTTCACTGCACTTTGTTTTGTTCTTTACAATATTTGTACAATGTCTGCTTTCAAAGAATAGTTACTTGAAGTTTGTTCAAAGATTAGCACATGATGTTGTGGCATTAGATGCCTATATTCCACCAAATGCTCAATAATAAAATTATATTTGTAGGACATAGAGTTTTAATAATTACATTTTAATAAAATGGAAAAAACTCAAAAGTTTAGTTTTTATTTCTCTCCAAACCTCATTCACATGACTAGCACAACTAAATACAGTTAGCTAAGAAAGTCTAAGAATGGGAAGGCCATACCATAAGAGTATCAAAGATTTTGAAGAGTTTCTATGAACTGACATACAGATAAGTATCAAATCGACTGAAATACTGCAACACAGTGAATCTCAGCTCAGAGCCCTGTAATTATAAGGCTGTAGTCAAGCTGGGAAAGTTTTCATTGATGGAGATTCCCCAAGAATCTACAAGTATAGGTGAAAAAAGAGAGGGGGAAGAAATTAGTGACTTGAAAAACCTGATCCTGTAGCCTCCCAAAGCCCTTTCCATCCAACCGACACTCGTGGTGAGATTTGACACTGGGCTGAAGCTAGAGAAATACATTATAACAAATCAGAGAAATTTTCCTAGAAATCCCTGAATCTGCAGATAGGGGTCCTCCCAATTTTGGCAATCAGGATGTGAGAGGACTGAGTGCTTGTCTGCCTGAGATGAAACATGCCTTGTGATGGAATCCACCCAGAGACACCCAGACATTAAAAGGAAGGGCCAAGAAAGGCAGATAAAAACTACCAAGCCACCTATGTTAATCAAAACCATCATTCATTACAAGTAGGAAATTGAAGGGAATTAAAAGTTTCCAAAAGAAGAACCAATGTAAACCTGAACGAAATAAAACATACCGGGAAAAAGAAGTACTTGAAAAGATTCTAACTAGTATCTTCAAAGAGTTTATTTTTAAAGATAATGCTCATGTTGGGGTGCCTTGGTGGCTCAGTCAGTTAAGCGTCTGACTCTTGTTTTCAACTCAGGTCATGATTTTATGGTTCGTGAGTTTGAGTCCTGCATCCGGCTCTGCACTGACAGTGCGGAGCCTGTTAGAGATTCTCTCTCTGCCCCTTGCCTGCTCATGTTCTCGCTCTCTCTCAAAATAAATACATAAACTCGAAAAAAAAAATTAAAAAAGATAATGCTTGTATAAAGTAAGAATTGGCTGGTTTTAAAAAGGGGAAAAATACTTCGCAATCAAAATTATGATGACCAAATTTTAAAAGTGAAACACTAGAGCTGTGATAAAATTCAGGACTTCTGTCAGAACCTATAGAAAAAGGACAAAAGAGGAGACATAGGAAAGCAAAAGTAAGAGATTGAGGATAAATTCAAAATGGCTGATATCGGGGCACCTGAGTGGCTCAGTTGGTTAAGCGTCAGACTTCAGCTCAGTTCATGATCTCACCATTGATGGGTTTGAGCTCCACATCGGGCTCTGTGCTGACTGCTGGGAGCCTGGAGCTTGCTTTGGATTCTGTGTCTCCCTCTGGGTCTGCTCCTCCCCTGCTCATACTCTGTCTCTCTCTCTGTCTCTCTCTCAAGAATGGATAAACATTAAAACAATTTTTAAAAATGGCTGATATCAATCAAAAGCCATAGCCCAAATATAATGTCACCAAACATAGTAGGATTTTGAATATTTGGAGGAAAGGAAAAAGGGAATTATTAATAATGAGATTTTAAATATATTCATGTTAGATATATAAACTTTGATGTATCTATGTCTTAATATGGGCTCAATTTAAAAAATACTCCTAAGGTTAGTGATATTTATACTTCCAATATATTGTTTAAGCTTTATTCATTGGTATTAAGTTTTCAGAAGTAAATAAAGGAGGAAAAGCATAATTAGGTTTACGAATAAAATATGGTATGGAGATCTATGGAAGTTTACATGACTTAAAACACTTTCCCATTCAAAATACGTAGCAGGGAGCCTGGGGGGCTTAACCGTTAAGCATCTGACTCCAAGTAGGTGATGATCTCATGGCTCCTGAGTCCGAGCCCCAAGTCAGGCTCTGTGCTGACAGCCTGGAGCCTGCTTCAGATTCTGTCTCCCTCTCTTTCTGCCCCTCCCCCACTCACACTATGTCTCTCTCTCTCTCAAAAATGAATAAACAATAAAAAAATTAATTAAAACAATTAAAAAAAACCAAAATACATAGCAATACTGTATAAGACAAAATCCTCACCCAGGCAGAACTGAACTCAGAAAGAAGAAATTTATTCAAACCAATGCATAAGAGGGAAATGCTAGCCAGAGTCATAAGATGACTTTGAAACTGCAAATGCCATCAGAAAAACTGCAGAAAGCTCTAATCAAACGGCAAGAATTTTAACAAGACCTAACAAAAGAAAAGATCTTGGCCCTGCACAGTATGGGGAGACAGACTTAAGATTATGCAAAATTTGGAGACTGACAAATAAGTAACTGACAAATAAGTAAAAAATGTAGGCCAGAGGCCATCTACAAATACGTACAGAAAAAAAAAAATGTTGACATGGGACATGAGTTGATATACAAGTCTTCCTTTAGTACCTGTAATCAAAGAACTGGCCTTACATGGATTTGGAGTTTGAATTTACTTTATTTCATGACACAGAAGCCTACAGAAAGCAAAAGCAAATCCTCACTGTAGAGATACACTCTCAAACCCAGCTTCTAAGAGTTCTCAAAAACAGAGTCCAGATGAGCACTGTGTTACACCCACATTTAAAACAAATACAAGGAAATATGTAGTGCAAAGATGACAACAATAAGAATTTCAAATACTGAAAATACCAAACATAGCATAAGAAAATAAAGTATTACAAAATGTTTAATGACACACATATTTTTAAATGCTTATTTATTTATTTTGAGAGAGAAAATGTGTATGCATGTGTATGCATGCACAAGAAAGCAAGCAGGGGAGGGGCGGGGAGGGGCAGAGAGAGAGAGAGAGAGAGAGAGAGAGAGAATACCAAGCAGGCTCTGCACTGTCAGCACAGAGCCTGAGAATGCAGGGCTTGATCCCAAACTGTGAGATCATGACCTGAGCTGAAATCAAGAGTTGGCAATTTAACCAACTGAGCCACCCACGAGCCCCTAATGACATAAAATTAAGAATAAAAATACTACCAAAAATTCATTGCAGTTTTGAAAAAAGAACATTAAAGTACTGCTGAAGTGCAAGATGAAAGTTCATGCATTTCTGGTAGAAGTAAAATCTGGTACAACCATTTTGGAAAACTGGCATTATCTAGCACCTAAAAAAAGTGAAGACTAGGGCACCGGGGTGGCTTAGTCGGTTAAGCAGTCAACTCTTGATTTTGTCTCAAGTCATGATCTCTCTGATCATGAGCTCAGCACCACGTAGGGCTCCTTGTTGACAGTGCAGAGCCTGCTTTGGATTCTCTCCCTCTCCCTCCCTCTCCGCCCCTCCTCTGCTTGTGTGCTCGCTGGCTCTCTCTCTCTCAAATAAATAAACTAAAAAATAGGATGAACACAGTATGATCCAGCTATTTCTATCCTACATATAAATCTTAGAGAATCCTTGTACCTATTCACCAGAAAAAATATATAAAGATGTTCAGAGTCACATATTTTCATATTAACCAAAACATGGCAACAACAAATAACCGTAACAGAGTTAAAGGAATGAAAGCTAGGCAGAGGTAAACTGATACACAATTTTAACCCTTGCCAGTCATTATGACCTTGAAAAAAATAACATAACTCAAGTACTCTTATTTTTTCTTATCTGTGAAAAGCAGAATAATGATATCATCATCATTTGGAATGCCTTATTTATGTATTCCATTAAACATTCACTCAATAAATATTTCTTTGAAGAGTAATGCTTTCTTAATACTGTTTTAGGCATTAGAAGTACATGAATAAACACCAGATACAAAAATCTTGCCTTGTGGAGCTAATACTTTTTTGATAGTGTTTTATTTTGGAATTAGACATTGATTGGAATGGTATGATTTGGGTGATAAACAATGTGCAAAAGAAGACAAGCCCTTTTCAAGAGGGTGATCAGGAAGACTTTCCTGTGGAGATAGTAACTGAGCAGAGACCTGGCAGATGAGACCTGAATCCTGCAAAGATTTGGGGAAAGATATTTCTGGAAACAGGGAGCAGGTATAAAATCCCCAAAGAAGGGGGTTGGGACAGTGAGGCCACAGTCTAGTGAGCAAGAAAGAGAGTAGTGGAAGTTGAGGTCAGAGAGTTAAGCACAGTCCAGGGAATCAAAGATTTCTAGATGTGAAAAAGTAGCTCTGATTTAAAACTAAGCTCAATGGGGAGAAATTTGAGGGTGCCAAGCAGGCAAAACATTGAGAGCAGCTGAAAAAAAAATTATTCAGTGTCTGAATTTAAAAGAGATAACGCATAATTGCTTAACCCAGATTTTGGCATAGAATAAGCACTCAGTGATCAATGACTATTACTGTTGTTAATTATTTTTAACTGCTTGTGAAGCAGACTCTGATATGTCAACTATTTCTTTGTTGTCTTATCTTCACTGGTCACGTCCTCTCTGACAGTTGGACCACAGACTCTGACTATTTTCTCTTCACTTTCACAAATTTATTGTGTCTCAAGGCTGAAAGCAGAGTTGATCTGAAAGTTTTCAGTGGACAATAGGGAGAATTTTAGCTATAAGAAACTAGAGCATTAGCTAGTCTCCAGAGGGTCTGAGAAAACAAGAGTACCATATTGCCCAAGCACAGAGATTAGTGATTCCGGGGATGAATGGCTACATTACCTTAAAGACAACATCCATTGAAGCTACTGTGCCCATTAAACTCAGATTAATGGCATGAGGCTAGCAGAATGAGGGGAGACAAGAAGAGAACTAGGCCTATTGATTTCTTTGCAAGATTGTAAATTGAATAAAATACTAGAGATGAATGGTTCTAAATCGCCCCTGTTTACTTACTCAGCATCTCTTCACATTCAATAGAATATCGCTTTGCTTACTTTAACCAATGCAGAAATAAATGTCAAGTGCTAGGCATTTTTAATTTCCTCCTTCATATCTAACAGAAATTGTTTTGTTTAGAGACAAGTCTGATTACCTATGGTAGAGGCCAATTCCTAAAGCTTCCTTTTTGACAGTTTATAAAAGGCAGATTTGCTCCAAGGTGAAAAAAAAATTGGTTTTGTTTGACTGTTTTGTTTTTATTTACCATTCACACTCTTTGTCTCTCACCTGAAATTATGCTTTATATGAAAGCATTTATTCTCACACTTCACTACAATAAAGAAATTTTGATCAGCTGCTTTTCTTGAAATCTGCTATTACCTGATTGGTCTTATAAGTAAGCCATCACATTAAGGATATGTTTTAAAATCAATATAATATAAAAGATATCATTTCTATTCCAACTTTGACAAATGAATTATTAGTTGTGATACTGAAATTGTCACCATTATTTAAGCATATTTAGTGAGGACATGCTAGACACAAAATGCTAGCTAGCATCAACTCACTGGCTCATAGGTAAAGTTTAATTTTGTCTTAAGTTTGTAACAAGAATCCCAGGCACAAATTTCCACTTAGCAGTGATTTTCATATTAAGCTCTAGGGGTTCCATGGAACAACCCTAAATATGGATGCATAAAATGAGTAAGAAGCAAAATTCCATTTTATTGCCTATGTCTAAGCCAATACAGCTTTCCCTCAATTCACTTGAAATACTGGGATTCAAGTAAGATTCTTCATGAATAAAAGATTCAACACTATTAAAAAATGTATAGAATTTAAACACTAATATTATTTACTATTTTGCAGAAGCTAATTAGGATGATTAACAAGAAATCATCTTTGGGAGTATGCAGACCTAATGAAGTTCCTTATGTGATAAGACTATCATAGACCTAAAAATGACCTTGTTAATTTTAGCTTTGTCTTCAGCTTGGTCAGATTTTTACTAGGTCCCTTTAGCACCTTTAGTCCCTTTTCTCTTTCCTATACACATACCTGACACACACAATTTCCCATAAGAGATCTATAAAATTATATTCATGTGGCTTTAACAGTAAAGAAATTCATTATCTCATGTAATGTATACCATGTCTGGATAATAAGCCCTAGAGTTGGTGAGTCCAATGACTTGACACCATCAATAACCGAAATCCTTTGCACTCTTCACTAGATTACTATCATACCATGAAAACCTCAGACTAATAGTCCCCATATTGATAGATGGCTATTGCAATTCCATACACCACACCATACTGGAAGGAGAAGAGAGCACCTCCTTCCATATTTCTTTTTTAGAGTAAGAGAGACATTTTCAGAAGCGCTCCAAGATTCCCCTCAGACATTAATCTAAACGTTTTCAAATACCCATACCTAGACAAAGCATTAGTAAGGGAAACAGAATTGCCATGGCCTAATGAAGTATATGATCATGTGAGAGTGGTGGATTGTCAGAATAAAATTAGAGTTTTATTAAAATTTTAAAAGTTAGGGGCGCCTGGGTGGCTCAGTCGGTTGGGCGTCCGACTTCGGCTCAGGTCATGATCTCACGGTCCGTGAGTTCGAGCCCCACGTCGGGCTCTGTGCTGACCGCTCAGAGCCTGAAGCCTGTTTCAGATTCTGTGTCTCCCTCTCTCTCTGATCCTCCCCTGTTCATGCTCTGTCTCTCTCTATCTCAAAAATAAATAAACGTTAAAAAAATTTTTTTTTAAAAATAAAATTTTAAAAGTTAGACTGGAGGAAGTTACCTATACTAAGTAGACAAAAAATAGCCTACCAAATAAATATAAAAGTAAAATTTAAGTCATTACAACTTTCATCAAGTACTAATAGTCCATTAAAATAAAATAAGGATATAGAATCACAGATTTCTAACCTAATACCTAGTCTGTCTAAATCAATTTCAAGAAGGCCTAAAATGCATTTCTCTGCACATAAAGTTAAATAAAGACATGTACACGATTAACATCCATTTTAAGTATTATTTATATTCTCTGGAATAAACAGTCACTTAGAGTAAATTTTACACACACACACACACACACACACTGGTTTCTTTGGAAATATCTTAATATTTTTTCCAAAGATTGTATTCCCTCCATGACAATATTGATGTTGCCCCTCTCATAAAAATAAAACATACCTGATACTACATAAAACCTATTGGCAAATATATTTTCAAAAATCAAGAATAGTAGAGAAAGAAACATAGCATATGTTTTTGTTAGCTGTTTGTCTTGGCTGAATTTGGCTTCCTAAAATAAATTCTCCACTGAAATCTTCAGAAGCTGCTTCTTCATTTTCTTACAAATATTGTCAAGAATTGTGAAAATTCTTGATCCTACCTTACTTATAATCAAACAAGATAACCTGTCAAAGTTCCATAGAAGAAACTGGCAGAAGAAATAAGAGTCCAGGAACGGAAACAATAGATTTTATTTCTTATGGTACAACAAATATCATGAGCTACAACTTACTTCCATTCTTCACCCCTAAATTCTCAGGAACAAGAGAGACAGATGCAGATAAATGCCTATATACTCACTAGGTTGCATTACAAGAGAGGAATCCTATGCACAGGAAACTCCAAATTTTTATAGTAGGCAGTAACATGTCAACCCTGTGCTCTAGAGACAGATGTTTTTATTATACTGAACAATAAGCACTCTTGACATTTGCTTTGGAGAGAGACACTAAGCAAACCTGACATTTACTCCAGAAAGAGATATTATCTCTACTTCCATGACCACTTGCTATAGAAATAATCCTTGGAAAAAATAGTCCAGAATTGGTGGAAGTGAATGCCTTGCTCATAAGGCATGCAGAAATGTGAGAAATCTATGGAGAACTGTTGTTCACTATTTTTTATTCCACATTTTCTGACAAGTGTTCAAAAATATCCATTTGAGAAATTATACCAGATCTACTTCAGAGACGAAGAATCATGGGAATTAAAAATAACTGAAAAATTGAGACCTGTAAGAATGAAGCTTTATGTTAACTCCCAAGGGATTAAGCCAAAACTTTCACAGATTTACAGTTTTATTTATTTACTTATAAATGTAAAGTTTCCCTGCTTCTCTAGTAAAGTTCTTATCTTCATAAAGGGTCTTGTGAGCAAGCCAAGATATGCTGGTCTTGCATTCTTGTAGTGACAATAATGTACAATAGAAAATAAGACTCCAAAGCTCTTTTATCATTTATGATGACAGATTGAGAGCAGCTGCAAGCACAAAGCTGACAATTCTGCCTAGGATGATGTACAACACAAACCAAAATGATCCTAAGATGCATTAACTTTATAATAATATACAGTGACCATTACTTACTTGGAATGCAAGATGCATGTGATAATATATGGGGGAAAGGAATGGTTCAAAACCAAGAGTATACCATGTATTCGTGTATTAACTTAAGACCACAGATCTTAACTCAGAATAGGAGATTATTGGTTATTTTACTCATAGACTAGTAGACTGCTGTATATAAATTTCTTGGGGAAACATATAATTTTAATTTTTCATAAATAAATGCAAACATCTTTTACTTGAAAAATATATTATGCAATAATAATAGCCAAAGATCAAAAGTAGGGTATAATAAAAGGAGACAAAAGACCATCTGAAAGGCAACCAATGTTTTTCTCCTATTAATTAACTCAGAGATGTTTGGACATTGTAGAAACAGGACACATCATAAAGAGTCATGGCTAACCCAGGCAACTCATAAACCTCAAACCATCAGATGTAGCAGAAAACTCTCCAGCTTATACAGTGGGGATGCTTTCAAATTGCTTGTCTCCCTGGTTAAACTTTCTTTGGCTCTTAAATATATTTTTAAATTAAAAACATAGGCTAACTGACTTTTAGATCTTTGAGATAATCTAGTTTAGTTTCTTTATTTTATCAGTGAGACTCAGAGAATGGAGATGGACTGAAGAAAAACATTTATTGAGTACTACTAAATGCCAAAGATTGTGCTAAGGACTTTACACACATTATCAAATTGAGCCCCTCATGATTCCTGAGAGAACAGTCTTATCACACTCTCATGGGAGGAAGCAAAGGATGTTGTTTCACTACATATTGATGGTGAAATGAAGCAAAATTTTAACAATATTAACATCAGAACTAACCACTAATTTATGAGTATGAGTAATTCTTAAAATGAGATCTTATCGTGAAGTGAAATAACTTCTGAGAATTGAGAAAATATGATTTTAGTTCAAATATAGTGGGTATTTTCTTCTTCTCTTTAATTGTTTGGATTTATTATTCCATATTAATCTCTTATGGTACCCCTTTAGCTACCACCCTCCTTTCTCCCTCCTTCAACAGCCATAATTCTTAGAAGAGTGATCCGAATCACTGTATCCACTTCTTCACATGTGTTTCTGTTCATTTTTAACCCAGGACACCCTGATTTCAGCTTCTTTCTTCAAAGGCAGTAAATTGCTAATTATTAAATACATTGATGATCATTTATTTAGTGCTCACACAATCGTTGAAAGTCTATACAACGCTTAACTTCTCTAATGGACACAGTACTATATGTCTCACAATCTATTCCTCCCACACATCCATTACATAGGAACTGCTGAGTTGGAAATTGACCTCAGCTCCAGGAATAGGCCTTATTACATCTGAGCCAACCAAGAAATCACCACCAAACCTCCACCGACACTCCATTTACTCAGAGGACCCAAAGCATTCACTAATGCCCATTATGGTTCAGGAAGTTACACATGACCTACGTTGACTCAAACAAATTGAACCTTAGGATCTTTTGATGATAATCGAGTTGTTTTATTTCTCTCTAGTTAATATGAAAAACAAAAAGTATAGCCTTGATTGCTACTAGCAGTGACCAGCCTTAAGATAAAGCTAAGAATAAAGACAGCCAACCGGAAAGAATGTGATATCATCACATAGCTACTGGACAAACCAAGCCTCATTCATTCATTATTTATGGACATCCATTATAGGGAAGCCAATCAGTTTTTAACTGTGTAATACATTTTTGAGTTTTCTGAAAGTAAAAGTGAAAAATAAACCTAATTAATAACTTTCATGATACATTTACCTTGTTTTTGTTCTCTACCTCTGGTATATAAAAATTTCCACCTGTAATGCCAACTACCCCAAAGGTGTCATGCTCTAAACATTATCCACAATCTTTTCTCTGAACTCATTCTTGCAATTTATATCTTGATAAAGGTTAATGTAAACAATAAGGCAATTCTTAATTTCTTCCTCTCCCTCATAAGTCAAATCTATTCAGTCACCAAAACTATATTCTTTTTCCATTTTTGACCTTCCTTTTTCTTCTATGCCTTCTTCACCCCGATACAAAATTAAATGAGGTAATACTCTTCCTTTGTTTTACATTTATTTCCTATTCTAATATCAATGTGTATATGTATATATACAAAATATGCAAATTATTATATATAACATTGGTACACAGATACACACACACACACACCAAAGAAAACAATTTACACTAGTTTTATCTAAAGAATAATATTTAGAGTCGACAGAACTTTGAGGTTGTATGTAATGTATTTGTATATAACTTTATTTTTTATTGTAAATATTTATTGATTTTATAATTTATAAAACATACACCCATCCCCAAAGGGAAAGAGTACTATGCACTCAGTGATTACTTTTGCCATAACTCTATCTTAACTAAGTCCCACTAATGCCAACTCAAAGATAAGTTAATTGATACTGATCCCAGCATGTTGCATGTTTAATTATCATTATGCACTTTTTAAAAAATAGAACTTTAGTTCTGAAATCTCACCTATGATCTAATTTCACTGGAAATTCATTAAAGAATAATTATACTTTTCATAGGTTAAAAAAAAAACATGTCATGAAGAGAGCTACAGTGGTAGAAAGTAATTCAGGGAGAAAATATAATTTTATATTTGCATAAAATTGGATTCAAGACCTAAATATGATAGCTGAAATCATAAAACTCCTAGAAGAAAACACAAGCAGTAATTTCTTTGACATTTTTCTATATATGTCTCCTGAGGCAAGAAAAACAAAAGCAAAGTTAAACTAGTGGAAACACAGCAAAATAAAATAAAAAGCTTTTGCACAGTGAAGGAAACCATCAACAAAACAACAAGGCAACATACTGAATGGGAGAAGACATTTGCAAATAATATATCCAGTAAGAGGTGAATATTCAAAATACATAAATAACTTAGACAACTCAACACCAAATAATAATAATAATCCAATTTTAAAATGGGCAGGGAACCTGAATAGACATTTTTCCAAAGAAGACATACAGATGGTCAGCAAACACGTAAAAATATTTTCCAAATAATAAATCATCAGGGAAATGCAAATCAAAACCACAATGAGATATTACCTTACACCTGTCAGAATGGCTAGAATCAACATAACAAAAATAGTAAGCTTTGGTGAGGATGTGGAGAAAAAGGAACCCTCATGCATTATTGGTAGGAATGCAAAATGGTGCAGCCACTGTGGAAAACAGCATGGAGGTTTTTAAAAATTTAAAAATAGAAATACTATATGATCCAGTAATTCCACTACTGGGTATTTACCCAAAGAAAACGAAAATACTAATTTGAAAAGATATATTCACCCCTGTGTTTATGGCAGCGTTATTTATAATAGCTATGATATGGGAACAACCCATGTCCATCAATAGATGAATGGATAAAGAAGATATATATCATAAATATATATGAAGAAGATACATATCATATACATGATATATATGTGATATGTATATATATATATTACATATATATCATCTTACATCTTATTATACACACAAACACATACACACACACACACAGTGGATTATGAGCCATAAAACAGAATAAGATCTTGCCAAGTACAATAAATGGATAGAGCAAGAAGGCATAATGCTAACTGAAATAAGTCAGACAAAAATAAAGAAAAATACCATATAATTTCATTCCTATGTGTAATTTAAGAAACATATGAACAACAACAACAACAACAACAACAAAGACACAAAACTACACTCTTAAATACAGAGAACAAATATGTTTGCCAGAGGGCAGGTGGATGGGGGATGGGTGAAATAGATAAAGGTGATTAAGAGTATACATATCAAGATGACCACTGTGTAATGTATAGAATTACCCAATCACTATATTGTATACTTGAAACTAATATACCACTGTATATTAATTATACTTCAATTTTTAAAAAGGAGACAGTTTTATAAAATTCTGAATTTGGAATTTAAATCATATTACTACTGCAAGTGAAATTACCACATACCCACAAATGTTAACCACTAATGATTGTTTAAGTAAATTTAAAGCAAAAATACGTTTGCACTTAGTTTATATTTTGGCATGAGAATAATTAAAGAAATTAAATTATGAATCTTGAGGTTTTAGGACTCATAGTCCAGGGTTTAAATGATATCTCTATCAATTAGAAACTGTAGGATAATAGGTTCTTGGAGGCCAGTTTTCTTCATGGGAGAATATTTATAGCTTGATATATCATTGAAGATGTATTATATAATAGATATTTAATTCACAATATGTTAATACACATTCAATAAAGGGCAGTCATAGCAGAAATAGTGCTAAAAATACTTAACAGACATATAGAAAATGAGACAAAATACAAACCTGGTTTACAATTTAATCAAAGACGAATCAACAGTGAAATCATACTACATATATTTTCAACAATGCTGTGGTATTCTGCTTCATTCTTGCATTTTAGCATGGTGCTCGCATCCCTTTGACAGAGAAACTCTTGGTGTTTTTACAAAGGGTGTTACCATTATACTTAATTGGTTTTACAACTGCTAAATAATGCCTATTGGGACATCATTTTGTTGATGAGATAAGTTGGAATCTCAATGTGCTCTTAATCACCTTCTTAGAAAGGCTTTCCTTGTCCTTTAGCCTTGGTGCTGTGACACTGGATAATTAGTTGGGAGGAGATGGAGTGATGTATACCGATGCCAATTAACCCTGGCTTTTGGTGAATTTAGTTTCATAGAATATCTAGAAGAGAATATTACCTCTTTAAGTAGCAAATATTTCCAACTTCCAGGTATTTCCTTATTGAATTATTAATCTTATGAATAGTTACTAAGCCTTTGGTTTTGTTCCACAAATTATATATTAAAATATATGTGTGTATGTGTGTGTGTATATTTACCTGCATACAGATACATAATAGGCTACATGTATATATAAAGTATGGTTATATATAAATGTATATATTATAGAAAATACAATATAAATAGTATGTCGTATAAAATATAAATTTCATATATATTGTTAAATATTACAATATATATCCTCAACTTCATGGACCTTTCAGTTAAATGGGAAAGAGGAATGTTAAATAAACAAGCGAATGTATATAATTACAAACTGTTATAAGTGCTAGAAAATAAACCACACATTTGTATTAGACAATACAACAGGAGAATCCATATTTAGAGAGAGTTTAGGGAAACACCTTTCAGAAGACGTATTTTAGGCTGAGATCTGAAGGAAGGGTAGAGAGGACATTCTAGATGGAGGATGAAACACAGGCAAAGCCCACGCTGTGAATTAGGCCTTGGTTCTTTGGTTGGAGAAGCTTGGAAAAGACTATGGAGTCAGCAGTGTGTCAAGGAAAGATGTTGAAGAGCCCTAATAAAGGGTAAGCAAGGATATTAAATAGGATATTAAGTGAATTGGGGAACCAGGGAGGATTTTAAGGAGAAAAAGTGATACCATCTAATTATTTAAATTTAAAAATAACATTCTAGCTGTCCTGTGGAACAATGATTACAAAATGGCAGGAGAGCAGGCAGGACACCATTTTTGGAGGCTATTTCAGTACACCAACCAAGCGATCATGCGGTTTTCCTCTCTTCAGGGTTTATTCATCTTTCTATGAATGAATGCTCTTTCTTGGCCCACAGCACCACAGTGTAAATGCAAAACTAATCAAAACCTGGAAAGGCTTTTAAAAATATCTTGCCTCCTCCTCCAGCTGTGTCTTCACTGATGAGGAATTTAAGGATATTCTTCTATATCCTTGTCTTTAGTTCAGAGAACATTACCTTTCAGAGTGGGAATAAGGCAAAGCAATGGGTATCTTGAAGCACATTCATTAGGCACAGATATAGATCTCTGGGAATATGTTCTTATAGAAAGTCATCAACCTTCTTTATTATGTAGCCTCAACTGGTCCACCTAGGTTAGAGCTGAAATGCAGATCTCCCATTCTGCTCTCTTCCGTGTATTGATTTCCCTTTTCCAGGAGACCTAGGTTCTAGTTTGGTTCTGTCACTGAATCAGGATCTGATATCAAATCACAAAATTTGGGGGTATTTCATTTCATGATGTGAAATATAGAATTTAATTTTGAGATATGAACCTGATTTAAATCTCAGCAATTGTGCTTATTAGCTGTGTGACACTGGGATTGTTACTTCACTGCTTTAAGTATGCATTCCTCATCTGTGATATGAAGATCTACATATCAGGATTGTTGCATGTATGTATAAAACCCACTCATTACATATTATATATTAGGTGCTCAGTAATCAGTAGTCATTCTGTTTTAAATAATTTTATTTTCTCCCAAATTGAAAGAACATATGTGAAAGCACTTAAACTGCAAATACTTTAGATTAATTTTACTTTATTTATGTATTCATTTATTTTTCTTTTCCTGAATTTTTTTGCCAAATTGGTTTCCATACAACACCCAGTGCTCATCCCAACAGGTGCCCTCCTTGATGCCCATCACCCCCTTTCCCCTCCCTCCCACCCCCCATCAACCCCCAGTTTATTCTCAGTTTTTATTAACAGTTATTAGTCAGTCAAGGTGCAACAGGTATGAAATATCCACCAGAAGGAAAGGAGTATGCTAGATTATGGCAGGAAAAGAATGGTCATAATACAGATCCTGATCTCCCACACCGCAAAATTCAGCAAGTTTCCAGAAATGAGGATGTTAGGAATTCAGAGGTAAAAGTAGGCTTCTCCTTTCTGGAGTATTCGGAGGCAGCTACTTAAAAGAAATGGAGGCTAGAGGAAGAAGGTAATGAACAGATATTCAAGCCAAAGGAAAGGTGTGAAGAATAGTGGAGGGGCTGTAGCAGATTCTATTTAGGACAGCAATAAGTAGGCAAACACAGGAAAAGATTACACTCATTTGTTTAGACTATTTTTGAATGCCCCTAATTCCACCTTCCTTATACTAGCCCTGGAAAGTACGTATTTTTATGTAAAATTTAGAGATAAGAAAATAAGGCTTGCAAGTTCCAGAACTGAGCCAATAAGTAAAGGGCAAATTATAACTCAAGTCTCAGTATGCCTAGATTCAGAGTGTTTTCCATGTTTTTTTCATTATGCTATTTTTTCTTTTTATTCTTCATTTAACAACCTACTTCATAACTAACATATTACAGAAGAGAAGTTCTATTCAGGAAATAAAACCGTATTAATCATATCCACATAGAATCCTTTACCTATTAAACATCAAACTAATAAAAAGACTTTCTCTCCTTATATGTTGATTTTTCTTGAAGCCAGCTAGGCTGGATCTAGTAAAGGTGACATTATTTAGATCACACCATACCAATTCATGAAAATGTCTCCATAATAATTGTCTGTGCTATTGGATGTTATGGAGAAATCATCACTTACATCCTCAAGGCTGGTCTATTTAAAGATACTCTTCAGCCTGCACAGTGTCTCCTTAACAGATCCTGGATTAACCCTGGGGAGAGGGAGTGAGTTTCACTAGGACCCCTCTGTCTTACCACTTATCCTAAATAGAGTGTAATGGGATGATTCCCTCTTTGCTAATAAGGCATGGAAAATCTCATGGCTCTGTGCCACAGTGTTAGGGAAGAACTTTGCCAATCTAGGACTCTCGAATTGAAGCTGGCTCTTTGTATTTTGTTGAATTGTTACTCAACTTCCGAAAGATAGTTTAAGATATGATTATGAGTTAAATTATCATCACCATTGCCACCCTGTCTACCCTGTCATAGACATAAAAAACCCATAACTCACCCTCTCTATGAGGAGTCAAAGGAGCACTAGGGAAAATGCAGCTCACTGGAGCCATTTGAACAATGACTGTAAAAATAACATCTGTTCCTTGTTTTCATGCTAAATGTATTTTTTAATTCACTGCAGGGGACACCACTGGCAGCAGTCAGTGTAATTTATCTAAATCTTTAATACTCAGTGTTTTATTCAGGAACAGAAATATATTTGCTTTCTAAAGAGCATCAAGAGTAAATGTTAAGGGATTCTTTTTAATATTGTAGGATTATGAGCAGGTATTGAAGCAATCGATGGTGAATGTGTAACTATCAATCATTGCCATCATTAAATGAAATTGCCTTCTGCCACACAAAAAGGACTTCTGTGTGTGTGGCTGTGTGGTTGTATGTGTGTGGATGGGTGTGGGTGTATATAGGTCTATATGGACACCAGTGGGTTGTAATACTTAAAAAATAATACTAAAGACACTGCTAGATATAAAAAGAATCATTAAAAATCCTGAAATTTAACAAAATAAATGTGGGGAAGATAAGTCTGAATGTGAGAAAGTGATTCATTTCCTACTGAATTCCTTCAAAGGAAAGCTGCTCACATTTCCACATTTCCTATCAATGTGTACTGATGGAGGAGGGGTTTCTTTTTCAGATATGTTCAAATTTCTCTAGAATTTTCAACTCTTTTACAGGTCTCTCTACTATCTCTGTCCAACTATATTTTATTATGATTTTCAACACAAAATTACCTACAGGAACCTCCTTCTCTTTACTGTGACTTGAACAGAATATTAATTCTGACTTATTCAAGTTCTCTCATTTTGAAATGTCCTCCCCACTTTTCTGTATCAACCGACTTCCACCCATCTCTCTGTATTCCATTCATGAACAGACTGACTCACTCACTCGTTTCTCCACTGAAGCAAACAATACATATTAAGCCTTCACTATACTCCAGGCATGAGAAGACTTGAGAAATAAGGAGTTTTCTTGGTAGTTAAATATGATGAGGAAAAAGAATTAGTAAATGTCGTATCATGAATGCATGAGAGAGCATGGCAGATTTGGAGAAGGACATATAGTTTAATAGGAAGGACTGGAATAGGGTTTTCAAATTAACCACCTGAGGATCAGAAACCCATATTTGTTATTCTTAATTTACTATCATATTTTCTTTGTTAATTTCTGTCTTGTGAATCTTTATATATTTAAAAATTCTCAGTTATGTACTGAGCCAGCCTTGAGGATGTAAGTGATGATTTCTCCGTAACATCCAATAGCACAATTATTATGGAGACATTTTCATGAATTGGTATGGTGTGATCTAAATAATGTCACCTTTACCAGATATCCATCCTAGCTGGCTTCAAGAAAAATCAACATATAAGGAGAGAAAGTCTTTTTATTAGTTTAATGTTTAATAGGTAAAGGATTCTATGTGATATGATTAATACAGTTTTATTTCCTGAGGAAAACTGTTCCAGTTTTTGTCATACATATGTATGTTTAATCCTATGTGGAAAAATACAGGTGACCAAAAGAAAAAGGCAAAAATCACCAAGGAAAGCCATTAACGTTTTGTAGCATATTTTATTTCTCACACTTGAATTTGTATCTGTGTATGTGTCTTTTTATAAATAAGGTATCTTATTTTGCAAACTTTCTAAACTTGTATTTTTTTTTGGCTTAACAACATATGCACATATTTTTCACATATGCACATACAAGTTTATTTACTGATGCTGAGAGAGAAAAAGTGCGAGCAAGGGAAGGGCAGAAAGAGAGGGGGGTGGGGGATCCCAAGCAGGATCCAGGCTCAGCACAGGGCCGAATACAGAACTTGATCCCACGACTGTAAGATCCTGACCTAGCCAATATCAAGAGTCGGACACTTAACCAAATGAGCCACCCAGGTGTCAATGTATGTGTTTTTCAATGTGATTAATTACCCTTCCGCATTTGGAAAAAGTTATCTTTTGATAACAAAAGTTAACAAGGTAACAAAAGTTACCTTTTGATAACTTGATAAATATGATGTTTCCCATTCTCTTAAAAAAAGGCATAAACATTTATGCACAAAAAGATCATAATTTAAAGAGTGCTTCATAATGTAACGACATCTATTCACAGCCCTGGATAAAAACCACCATTATAAAACACAATTTTAATGACTGACTAATATTCCATGGAATATATAGACACATATATAATATGCAGTAATCTATCTATGTGCATGTTTCACTTAATTTTTACCAGGCCACATATTTTTGAGGCACTTCAGATTTATCCATTTTAATCATTATCAAACATTATAACTAATATTCTAGTGATTAGTATTTGTTCTTATTTTGATAGTCTTTGAATGCATTCTTAGGAGGCAATTTCTGAATCAAGAGTACACAAAGATATAGCACAAAGTACCCTTCCAAAATGGTGTACAATCATTTTCACCAAATTTTGTTTTGAAAATATCAGCTATATCACCTATGTTAAGGGGATGGAGTCAAGGCAAAGATATTTTATTGAGTCTGATAGTTAGAAAGCCTATTTATAAAATTCAGAAAAGTAAATGACAAGAACATAAGTGGGCAGAGACAAGGGAGAAAACTTGGCCTCCTGTTCATCTGAGAAACATTGCACAGAAGGGCTTCTTTCCCTCGGATCATAAAAAGTTAAAAAAAAAATTCAGTGTCTTCTTAGTGGCATTAATTTCGTACCAGTAAACTGGAAAACTAAAACATGCCAACTGTATGTATACTTGATATATGAACTATTAGATACCTCTCACATGATTTAGTTCATTTTGTTTAATCATATTTTATTGAACAAGTTCCAAGTTTTAGTCTTATTTAAGTTTAGCTTATTATTCTGATTCAATAAAGATGGCTTACTTTCTTAGTGTTTTTTTCTTTTTTTTATGAAGGCTTCTCTTTAGAGAAAATTGGCATCTTCTTCCTCAATTTAGTTATTTATTCATGGGGTACATAGCATGTCAGGCATTATGCTAGCACTTCTGAAAGTTGTCATATTTTTAGGTGGGTTGTTTCTCTGGAAGCATTGCTATAACATTTGCCAACTATTGTTTTACAAGTAATTTCATCTTGAAGATATACTTCCTTATACTGAAATATCCATTTTCCTTCAATTTATATTTTTAAGTAAATAACTATGATGGTATGGATGTTATCAGTGACAGCTGTCACAAGCAATCAAGGATGATGGTTTTGTTTTTAAAGCAAATAGCTTTACAACACTACTAACTTAAAAATAAATGTTGTAAACATCAATTTGTATAAACTGTCTTCTATAGAAAGAATAAGACACACTATTATTTACATGATCTGTTTACAGACATTAAAAAAATTAATTGATCCATCTTTTTAGAAACTCTGCTCAGTGTACAGCTTTTTGGACTGACTCGAAAAGCTTCTGCTAAACTGTCTAGGACCATAAAGCCACTACCGGGACATGTAATATTACCTTAGGAACCCCTCCTTTCTGCTTTCTTCTCATTCATCATTTTCAGAAACCATCAATCACTAGTTCTCTTACTATCTCCCTCACTGATTCTGCCTTAGTGTTATAAATTATAGAGTTCATTTCCTCCTCTTGGATAGGCAATCTTATTTCAAAATATCTACCTTGAGTCACTGCTAAACAGAATTTTCAGTATTTTCTCACAGGCTCAATGAATAGGTATCGTATATCCCCATGTTTGGTCCTAGTTCTCAAGGCGCTCACCAGCCAGGCCTATGCTCTAAGCTCTCTTATCTTCCAGCTCTTCCCATTCTCTGTAAAAAGTTTCTCCTTTCTTGGAAAATATATATCAAATCCTTAATTAAGTTTTTATCCGGGAAACTTTGCATCTACAAATCCAAGGTCCATAGTATGTGACCTTAGGCTAGCTTCCGAGCTGTCGCTTCTGCATCTATAAAAGAAAAATGAGGCCTACCTTCTTCACTTGTTAAAGGATATACACTAGAAATTCCTATTAGATAGTATGAGCTTTAACAATGTTAATTTCCCTCTGTATTGATTTATTTAAATATTATTTTTTATCAGATAATAAAAATGGAATAACACGGTGTGATGCTGGTAAAAGATGAGTTGATGTTTCTGTGACCACTCTCTAACAGTTCAGCCTCTCTGAGTGAGAAAACCTTCATCAGCAAGAAAGCTAGCTGTTAACAAAAATATCCACTGTCCATTAAAGAATTTTCCATTAAATGAGTATGAGTCATGACTTGCTTGCTGGAATTAGTGGTGTCTCTTCTTACCAGGACTTTTTTATCAATAGAAAGCTTTATTATTGTTTATAATTCTTGCTACCTCTAAAAAAACGTCTGGATTTTCTGTGCTTTCATCCATGGTCTATGGCAAATATACTTTTATCTTGAGATCAATGACAAAGTCTTTACTTGCATGAAAGCAGAGCGATCTCAGTAACTGCCCTACTCAAACAATGCATAAATAATAACATTTTAAAAACTCAACTCAAGGGGTGCCTGGGTGGCTCCATCGGTTAAGCATCTGACTTCAGCTCAGGTCATGATCTCGCGGTTCGAGCCCCACTTAGGGTTCTATGTTGACAGCTCAGAGCCTGGAGCCTGCTTCAGATTCTATATCTCCCTCTCTTTCTGCCCCTCCCCTGCTCTCACTGTCTCTGTCTCTCTCAAAAATAAATAACCATTGGAAAAAAAAAAACAAAAACAAAAACTCAACTAGAGCCTGTGAGTTTACTCAATCTATACATGGAAGCTGTGATCCTGGAGTTGTTACACTGAAGGTATTGGCATACATTATATTTATGCCATATATTTATGCCATATATATATATGTAATGTACATATCATATGTATGGGCTGATGGATATAGACAAGGTCAAATCACCAGATGTTCCTCTTTCTGCTTTGAGGGAATGACCAAGTTCTAGAGAAGAGCATCCCATTGGACTGACAGAAACAGTTCTGGATTTTACCATACATACTTTTTTGGGTTTTGTTATTGCATTATATCCTTATTTTTAGAGGGCTGAATGTGCACTTTCATTTCAAGAAGCACCCGAAGAGAAAAATCAACCTTTCCTGTTTGAGGTAAGGGATCAGGAGAAGACCTCTATCTTCTGACTGATATCAAATGACAAGTCACAAGTTAAGTCAAAATGCAGACTAATATTTATTCTCTCAGCTATGACATTCCAGCTTGTTTCTCTGAACGCTTGTGTAGAAAACAAGAACTGGTTTCTACATGAGGGAGAAATAAGAGAGCACATGACTTCCTAGGGATTACTTGTTCCCTCTTCAGAAGGCATGGGAATCACACTTTTCTTTTTTTTCACATAAGCTAGACCAGTTACCTCCATATTAATTTATTTGTGTTGAACAGTAGCCCTCAAATAGCACTGAAAGTGGATTAAATGCATCTCCCATTGTAATTTAGTTGCTAAAAATGTCAGAGACTCTTTAATGGTCTCAAATAACAAATTTATAAAGATCTCAAAAATCTTTTCTTTTCCTTACATTTAAATCAAAGTTATTATTTTGATTCTACAGAGTTAGGTTTTAGAAAGTTGGTGAAATCCCTAAAATTTTATATATACATTTTCTCAAAATAGGGTCAATAACTTTCATCAGATTTTCAAAAGGATACAGGACTACACAACATTAAGAAATACAGCCTTAGTTGGTCTCTGTTCTAATTGCATCATTAATTATTTTATTCTACATTACCTTTAATTTTGTAATCCAATGTAAATGTATTAAGGAACAAAGGAAATTCACATATTAAAAAATAAAATAAATATTTAGAGAAAATAAGTTATGTCAGAAACCAAGGTATTTTTTTCTTTTCTATCTCACATATTGTTCCCACTTGAAATGATAATATCTAGAATTTTAGATCTTTGGTTTAACTTCTTACTTGTCTCAAGCCACCAATTTCTGAATTTTGGTACATTTCTCATGGGCTCTTTTGATTTTTTCCACACATCATTGCCTGGAAAATATTTTAAAGTTTATTACAGTATTCTTGAAAAGGAGAAGCTGCTGAAATAATTGGAATGTTCAACCTTTGCTTAATGACAGCCAATATCTCTAGAGTAGAATTAATTGGACAGGGTCCAGTAGCATGTATTAAAGGTGTGGATTATGCTTATGTTCTATATAATATTTTCAATTTAATTATTTAACTGAAGACACAACTTTATCAGGGTATGTAATCTCAATCTAATAGTTTTCTGGAACTAATAAAGTGAAGTTATAATCCTCTTCTGCAATCTCTTCTCCCTGACCTCTTGTCTTTGATTATCTAACACTCCCCTTTATACACCTGATTAGCTACCTTTCATATTCTGGTCACTAATGTAATTACTACCACAGTGTTTATTGTCCCCAATACTCTTTTCTCACTATTCTTTGACAAACATTTTTCTTTTCTGACATAAAACAGTATCAGGCACTTCCTGTCCCTTCTCTTTATCTAAGCTTAGACCAAAATATCTGCTATTAGACACAGTGTTCACCCATTTCTGTCTCTACCTCTCTACTGAATTTATACCTTTTAATATTGTGAGAGAAAAGGCTTTGGAACACTGATAGGATAAAGAGTCTATTTCCTGATGAAGTCCAAATTCTATAGTGGACTAATCAACCCTAAAGCCCTTCCTACCACTTCCCCATACCACATTTTACCAAGAAAAAATGTTAGAAATACATCAAAAGAAACAACAAATGTAAGATATTTGGTGTGATTTTAACAACCCCCAGATTATGTAGATGGAATTAAAAAAGCATGAATGATCAAAGGAAGGGCCTCCTCTCAACCCAAACCAACCAATCTCAATGAGACGTCGTGGTTACATAAACTGATACCCTAATTTAAGATGAGTCCAGGCATGCAGCCACCAAAAAGTGCTGAATGGACCAGAGAGATGGAAAGAGCACAGAGAATGATGAAGACAGGCCAAAATAAGCCAGGTACAACAGAGAGGCTATATTGGGTGAAGAATAATAACAGATTAGCAACAGGGACAAAATAGAGCACTACTGGGAACACACAAATATACAATGCCCAGGAATGAGTAGTTGATGACAAAGTATCTAGAGAAAAGTCTCTGAATTGTTCTTTAGTAACTGAATACTGGTGGTATAAAATCCCAGGTATTCAATGAATCGGCCTTAATTCTGCTGACCTTTCTTCATAGTACCCAAGTGAGAGCTCCAGCACAAGAGACTTTCTCCTTTTCAAATATCGTACCTACCAGGAATCAAGAACAATGTGAGATGCTAAACATGAGAAACTAACTTCCAGTTCCAAATCAGAAAAGAAGAATCTATGAATATTGGGGTTCACTGAGGGAGCTGAGCATAATCTGTGCTCTCCTCTTCATACCAATCTGGTAAAGTTCTTTAGTCAATGTTAAATATACATTTTTTTTTTTGCTTTAGATTTTTTTTTAATCAACATAACACCCAAGGGGGGAAACGTGACAAACAAGGTAAGATAGAATGATGACAACTAAAATGAAAGAGATTTATTTGTAACGGGAAAATATTGTTCCATAGGTCAAATTAGATACAATTATCAAGGAAATAAATAGTTTCTGTGAACCAGATATTACCAAAACTGCCTCAAGAAAAAGCAGAAAATTTTAATAAATTCCAACAACAAGGAAAGAAATTGGGAAAAAATGTCAAGGGATTATTTTACAAAACTTGTTCTGTGTTCAGATGGTTTTATCTGTGAAGATTCTCAAAAACGAGTTACAGATACTGTGTAACCTTTTCAAGAATGTAGGAATAGCTCAAAAGGTATCCAATTCTATCCATTTAGTAAGCATAATAGATTCTAAAAACTAATAATAGTAGCATGAAAAAGTAAGTTGCAGACAAGATACTTTTAGGCACAAATTGTGAAAGTCAAACAAAAATCAGAAAACAAGGTTCAATGGTGTATTTTAAAAGTCATCATTACCATGTAGCTTTTATGTGATGAATAAAAGCTTAAATAAAATGTTAGAATGTATAATAACATAGATTAGCACATCAAGTAGCTTAATAAAGTTATTAATAAGAGCAGCTGAAAGACATAGGGATTATTTATCTCAATTCAACATTTCTTGCTGAGAAAAAATAATATTTTAATCAGAATTTGAAGATTACATCTGTAATCGCTTAAAGAACATTTATGACGGATTGTGATCAACAAAATGTGATACTTAATGTTGACATTTGGGAGACATGTTGATTACAAAATAGGATACAAAGCAGAAATATAAAATGAAGTTACTAAATAGAGGAAAAATAATCACTATTCTCTCATAATTTGATTGAACACACTTAAGTTGTTACTATTTGCAAACAGCATAATTGTATACCTTAATTTAAAAAAAAAAAAAAAAAACTTAGTTTGGGGCACCTGAGTGGCTCAACGGGTTAAGCATCTGACTTCAGTTCAGGTCATGATCTCACTATTAGTGGGTCTGAGCCCCAATTAGGGCTTTGTGTTGACAGCTCAGAACCTGGAGCCTGCTTCAGATTCTGTGTCTCCATTTCTCTCTGCCCTTCTCCTCCCTCTCCCTCTCTCCTTCTGTCTCAAAAGTAAATAAACAAAAAAATTTTTAATTTAGTTCATTTAAAAACTGATGAGGATTTAAAAAATAGATTATAAAATGGCCAAATGAAATAGGGATATTTTAAACCATTCAGTAGAAAATCTTATTCCAATTCATAAAATGCAATGCCAGAAAAATGCCATTGATAATAGCAAAAACAAATCCAGCAATTCCACTTTGGTTTATTTATCTGAAGAAAATGAAAACACAAATCCAAAGCAATATATGCACCTCTATGCTCACTGCACCATTATTTATAATATCCAAGATATGGAAGCAACCGAAAGGTCCATCAATGGATGAATGGATAAAGAAGATGGGGTATACATATATACAATGGAATACTACTCAGCCATAAAAAAGAATGCAATCTTACCATTTGTGGCAGCATGGACCTAGAGAGTATTTTGTTAAGTGAAATAAGTCAAACAGAGAGAGACAAATACCATATGATTTCACTTATATCCAATCTAATAATAAAAGTAAAACCAAAAATTCTCATAATACAGGAAATAAACTGTTGATAATCAGGATGGGAGGGATTGATGGGAGGTGAAGGGTGTTAAAAGATACAAATTTCCATTCATAAAATAAGTAAGTTATGGTGATATACAACATAGTGAATGTAGTCAATAATATTGCAATAATTGTGTGCAGTGGCAGATGGTAACTAGGTGTATTATGCAAATCACTTTGTAATGTACAAAAATATTGAAAAACTATGATGTATGACTGAAACTAATAGGATATTAAATGTCAACTATAGTTCAGAAAAATAATATAATAGCCAAAACATATAAAATATTTAAGGAATAAAAAGAAATAGGTATAACCAATTGAAAATCAAATGTCAAACTATTTTGACACCTAAAAGTATAAGATTAATACTATATTCCTAAAAGGAAATGTTTGATGATGTAAACATATCAATCTTAGTAATTTATAATTGCATACTTTCATTCAATAGAGTTCTAATGAAAACTCTCAAAAAGATTTTTTTTTTTGGAAAAACAGAAACAAAAAACGATCTATTATAAAATTCAAAGAAAATTATACTTCTAAAAATATGAAAAAAACTCCTAAAAAATTAAAAGGAACAATCAGTTCTTTCAAATACATATACTTCGGTTGCCTGGGTGGCTCAGTTGGTTGGTTAAGTGTCCGACTTTGGCTCAAGTCATGATGTCGTGGTTCATGACTTTGAGCCCCGCGTCTGGCTCTGTGCTGACAGCCTGGAGCCTGCTTCAGATTCTGTGTCTCCCCCTCTCTCTGCCCCTCCCCCATTTGAGCTCTGTGTCTCATTCTCAAAGATAAATAAACATTAAAAAAAATTTTAATAAAAAAATTTAAAACATATGGATACTATATGCACATATAATGGTATTCTAATAAAAGAACAGATTAATAGGAAGAAATATGACCAAATATAATCTCTAATATGATAATATGAAATAATAAATAATAAAGGAAACATCACAAATTAATGGGTAGAGAAAATGTTAAATTAATGATAGTGGAATCAGTGGTAGCAAATTAGAATTTTAGAAAATAAGATCTCTTACTGTACAACAATAAACTCTGAGTGGATGATCTATAATCAATTTAATCAAACAATAAAGTATCAAAAGGAAGTAAATGTAATAAAGCATAGAATGGATGAATGTATTAATCAAAAAATATTTGAAATAAATAACCACAGCTAATAAATAAAACAATTCAAATACAAAATACAAAGAGATGATGACTGTAGATAGTTAGACAGGAGAGAGCTGCTTACAAAGGCCAGGTGATTAGACAGTGTCAAGGTCAGTCACTCAATTTTGTAGGTCATTTATAAGACATTGATGACTAAAGATGAATAAAGTTCATCAATTTCTTGAACAGACTGTTGAACTAATCCAAAATATAGAAATGGTTACAGTCTCCACTAACAAAATACAGAATATGGATTTCCGCTCTGCCTAGGATAGAAGAGTTTGTACTTAACTAATATTCCTAACAACAAACAAGCTGTAAAATCATATAAAGTTTCAAAAACTTGTTTGAAGGTATTGGAAATTGCCAAAATAATTATGGCTTAAGATGAAACTAACTGAAATTATCTCAATTTTCTGCCTGTCTCTTTCCCCCAAGGGTGTTTTAAAATAACTGGAAGACAGCACGAGGTCAAGAGCCAGGCAATGAGTTTCTACTAAGATGGAGAGTAGACAACAGAGCTTTACACAACTCACAGAGTTGAAATCTGTGCTTCATTTGAAATCTACAGCCTTGCTTTGAGGCAACAAAATCCCAGAGACATAAGTCTTGTAGAAAGAAGCCCCGATATTTGGCCTCAGTTTTCCCCACAAGATAGGAGTATCAAAAAGCAGGGGTGGGTTAAGTAAGTGTAAAACAGCAAGACTGACATACCACATTATTTGGAAGTCAAAGTTATATAAGTCCTAGCAATGACGAGACATCTTATAAAACCTTAGGACACTCAATTGGACACTCTGGAGGACCACACACCAGGGGTGGGGAAATCAGAGAAAGAAACAATCATAATGTAGACTGCAACCCAGCATAGAGTAAATTTAGTCCCAGACTAGACTGAGGTGTTTTGCTCCTCTGCATTGAGGATGGGGTGAATCCTCTCTGCAGGAAAATGACACCATCCAGTTTTTCATACGAATATCTGGAATTTAAACAAAACTTGACAAGTATACATAGAAATAGAGCTAAAGGAAAAGACAATAGAAAAAAAAAACATAGATAACAAAGATATCAAAGTTATCAGTCAATAACTTTAACTGCAATTAAGATAGTATATAAAAATGTATGACAAGGAGTGCCTGGGTGGCTCAGGCAGTTGAGTGTCCAACTCTTAATTCTGGTTCAGGTCCTGATCCCAGGGTTGTGGGATTGAGACCTACGTCAGGCACAATACTGAGCATGAAGCCTAAGATTCTCACTTTCTCCCTCTGTCTCTCTTCCCAGCTCACATTCTCTCTCCCTCTCTCTCTCAAATAAAAAAAAAAAAAAAGTAGTGTATGACAAGATTGAAATTTTCACCAGAAATCTGGAACCAATAGAAAAGAGTAAGATAGAAATTCTAGAACTTATAGTAATTAAGAATGGAATAAGTTGGACAAAGGTAAAAGAAGATTATTTAGTTGACTATATAAACTTGTAGAATATATCCAGATTTATGCATGAAGAGGAGAAAAGGACAGGCAGTAGACAAAATTTTAAGGTCTACCTCAAATGAAATTTTAGTTACAAAAGAGTAAGAGACAAAAACAATAAGAAAAAAGTAATTTTTGAAGAGATAATGACCCCAAAATTCTATAACCAATGAACGATACCAATCTTCAGATGTAAGAAGTTTGAGAACCCGAAGCAGTATAAAAATAAAGTAACTTAGCATCATAGTCCACCTAAGAAAACCAAGGAGAGAGAAAAAAAATCCTAAAAGAAATCTTTTTAAAACCTTAAAGAGAGTCTAGGGAATAAGACACTCTATAGTCAAAGAGAGAGCCACTAGGGTAAAAGCCCACTTTGCAAGACAAGTGTTGAAAGCCAGAAGATAACAGATTGATGTTTTTAATGTGCTGAAGAAAGCATTCAAAACAAAACTACTACCTTACATTCATTCTATACCTAGAAAAAATTTTCCTTTAAAAGCGAAAGCAAATTACAGAAATTCCAAGCCAATATAACTTGGGGAAGTATTTACCAGCTTGACCTACAATGACGACACATCACTGTAAACAGATGTCTTCAACTAGAAGGAAAGTGATACTAGAAATGCAATGTATAATGAAGGGGGGGGAAACAGGTAAATATGTGATAAACAAAGCATCAGAATTCTCTCATGGTGTCTCCATAAATATTTCATAAAAGATACTGGAAAAACTGTGAATTCATCTATGGAAGAAAAAAAAAAAGGCAGGTAAACCACACGTTGTGTGGCAGGTACTGTGTCTTGAAGGCACGCAGATGATACTACCGAAAAAAGGAGAGCTGCCCAAGCTACTTGGGAGTGCTCAACAGAAGAAAAGTCTTTCCTTAAGAAGACCTATTTGGCTGAATCTCAACTGATTCAAATAACGGAGAGCAGATGACAAGGACAAAAGAAATTATGTAATTGGTGGGTGTCAATTGAGAAACCTTTAGATGAGCAACCATTTAAATTTATAAATGATCTATTATGGAATTACCAAATTTAACTATGCATTTTTCTGGCTCTATAAAACTATTCTCTGCTTACTAATTTCATCTTTTAGTTCATTCTTATTAGTCTTGTTAAAAAAAAAAAAACTATCCAGGGGCTGAAGAAATAAGCCATATTATATAATGTGCCTAACTTGTACAAAACACGAATTATATCAACCATACAATGAGAATCATAATAAAAATTTATTTCATATTAATTATGCATTTTACACTCAACACCATATACTGTATAATTTAGTCCTTCAAAAGAGCAAAAATCATTGAAGCCAAAGAAAAGTTATAGTGTAAAGAATCAAGAAAAGTTGAATGATATATCTTTCAGAAAACAATTTGACTTTCTGCTTCTTCTCCCCATGATGCTTGCCAAACAGGCCCAGCAATAACTGGTAAATGAAGCAGTTTTCCTAAATGGATGCTTAAAATTCTTGCCAAATAAAGTAGGATTCTGTTAATTAAAATTTTAATTGTTCTTCAAAGTGACTGAGAAAGACAATACTTAACCTTTCTAAAAGACTATGCCAGCACCATATTTCTCCTTTAGCAGCCCAAGTACGAATTACTTATTCAATATCTATTGATTAAGTGTTTTAATCCTTATGCAGATTCAAATGATAACTGTGCACCCAATCAATTCTTGCTTGTAGCCTCCTGAGGAGCAGATGTTCCAGCTCATGTGTTTATGCGAATTGAGATACAACCTAAAGAGTCTTTTACTCCTTCTGTCACTTTCAAGGAGGACTGAAGGTTATTATGATCACTCTGTTTGTCTCAACTCACAGTTCCCTTTGTCTGACGCTGAGCAGGCAAAAATCTCTCAGTACTTTGTCTACTTAGCTTAAGGATGACAAGTCCCCAGCTTGAAATTATTCTCTCCTTTAACATGGCTCACAGATGAATCCCCAACAAGTATAACTTTTTATAATGTTATTAACCTTCCTACTCTGGTAGGCATCCACTAGGTATTCATGAAAAAAAAAAAAGTGGCTATAATTGGAGTTATAGTCCAGCCAAATGTACATTCTCTATTCTGTACAGAGCATCTACCCTAAATCCTCTTCTTATTCCTTCTTGTCCCAGAGAATTGGACTGAGCAATCTAGAATGTAAGTGTAGGGGTGCCTGGGTGACTCACTAGGTTAAACATCTGACTTTTGATTTCAGCTCGGGTCATGATCTCATGGTTTGTGAGCTCAAGCCCTGCATCAGGCTCTGCACTGATAGTGTGGAATGTGCTTTGGATTCATTCATTCATTCATTCACTCATTCTCTCTCTCTCACTCTCTGCCCCTCCCCCACTTGTGCTATGTCTCACTCTGTCTCAAAATAAATAAATAAACTTAAAAAAATCAGAATGTAAGTATAATTTTGTCTTACCGCTCACCCTTCATCCAACATAAAATTATCACCAGTGTTGTTGCATTTCCATTTTGCGATCTAATCTCTACTTCTTCAAAAACATTGTTAAATAAATGTAGTAATAATAATAATTAAACCATGTTTACCGTAACCATTGACACAATAAATAGATGTACAAAAATGTTAAAACAATGTCTCCTTATATCCAATGTTAATAACCTGGTATGTATCTTTTTATACTTTTCTCTATGCTCAAATATATTCACCCATATATAAGATTCTGTAATTCTCTTTTGCAAACACAGGGTTACATGGACTAGGCTATGAAAGATTTCTATGTGGACAATTACACATCAAATCTTCAATATCACATCTGATCCTAATTTGATAAACCCTTTACTCGTTGTCACCAAAAGTCCCAAACTCTCCTGACAATATTAAATTTTTAATGAGACACCTGAAGGGAAAATACACAAGTTCATATGTGCTACCATTTATCTAATGAAAAAGAGTTGAGATTTTGTTCAATATATACTGGAGGACCATAAATTTTTCTAAGCAGAGCACTGACATGCTCCCTTCTGTATTTTGGAGAAATTTGCTACAGAAGGGAAACCCTAGGGGTAGCAAGATATGACATCAAGGCAGCTGCTTATGTTGAGGATCAGACTATGCAAGGTATAGACCACAGGAATGGAGACAGTAGATTTTGTCAGAGGGGAACATCAAAGACAACCCAAAGATTTCTAGATTTCTCAGTTTCATGTTGATGGTGATAAAGCAAAACAAGAGAAGGGAAACAGAAGGAAAGCAATTTCAAGGTGAAAATTTGGCTCCACATGCGCTGTATTTGAGGCGTCTGTGGGATAACCATGAAGAGTGACGTGTGATGAAATGGAAAATCTCATAATTATCTCTTCTTCCTAGTCACTTGACATTCTAGCTTAAGTATTTTCCAATTTTGTTTTATAGTCTTCATAATTTTATTTTATTGCTCACAACGTATTACCCTGAATAAATTCAACAAAATTCACATTTTTAGTTGTTAGACATTTGGACAGTTTCCAGGATTTTGTTATTTCAAATAAGGATGCAATGAATATCTTGATGAATGCAACTGTTTCTTCTTCAGGTTACTTTCTCAGAATATATGTTCTCAGAAGCACATTAAGTTTATTCAGTCAAATGCTAGGAATATAGAAAGTTATTTGTCCAAAATGCTTTTTAAAAGCTGTTTTAGACGCACCCAGTGGGGTCAGTCAGTTGAGCATCCAACTCTTGATTTCAGCTCAGGTCTCCATATCACGGTTTCCTGAGTTTGAGCCCCGTGTCGGGCTCTGCGATGACACTGCAGAGCCTGCTTGAGAGCCTCTGCCTCTCTGCCCCTCCCCCACCTGCTCTCTGTCTCTCTCAAAATAAATAAACTTAAAAATAAAATAAATGAACGAATAAGTAAATAAAAGCTGTTTTATACACGTATGCATGGTATATGTGTTTGTGCGTGTGAGCACACATACATACACCGTAATGTTTTTGTTTTGTTTTACCTTATCACCAGAACTGGAATTATCGTTTCTCCTTGAGGAGCAATCTAAGCATTATCACCAGCCATTACATTAGCACACCCCTGGTAAGTGTACCTCATATCACAGAATCCTATTGAAGCAGCAAGGGCTTTTCAGCCTTTACCATCTTTTAGCATATAATTGATGCTTCATTCTGGAGCATCACTAAGCCCGTAAATAATCTTTGAGCATATGGATGTATGATCCAAGACCCACAGATTTTCAGAAAAAAAAATAGAATGAAACACTGTAAGCATCCTTTTTACTAACCAATTTATAGCTCCTCTTGCAAAACGATGAATAAAGAGAAAACAAGTACAAAACAGCAGTTTACCTACTTCAGCTACTGAGTGCCGTATGTTCCCCTTTCCCTCGTCATGGACTTCCTCAGAGGCAAATTAGCAAAATCACAGATGCCTTCTGGAAAAAGTGATTAGACTATTCAGAACTCCCTTGTGTTCTCCAAGAGGCATTTTAAAGTTAAGTGAACATTCCACTATGTTATCAGATTTACAATTGATCTCAGTTTCCAGTGTGCAACCTATCCTGACAGACTGCTGAAAACGGATACTCTTTTCACTCAGCACCGGATTCCGAGGAAAATCCATAAGAAAACACATCAACCACAGCAAGACCATTACAATTCCAGTGGCTGGTTTCAAAAGCGGCTTTCAACATGATATACACTGAAAGTAAGGAAATGGAGTAAGAAACAGTATTTGTCTCACGCCACACTATTACTGAACATTTTTCTACCTATTTCTTCTCATTATTCTACTATGGATTAAATTTCACCTCACCAGAGAGCTCTCCCTGACCACCCTTAAGTGGTTTCCAGCTTCATTCCATAGCATTCAAGCCAGTTCAACTGTTGATGGAATCAGAAACTTTGTGATTACATGTTTATTTTTGTTTACTTGTTATTTTCTGGCTCTTTCACTATATGTAAGAGCAAGAACAGGGTGTATTTCTTACCTAAAACATTCTAGTTCCTGGCTAAGTATCTGGTATGTAGTAGGCATTCGATAAACATCTGGCTCATTAATAAACTCAATAAATAAAACCGTATGTAAACTTCAAAAGCACCAACTCCAGAGCATGCCATCCACTGGGCAGCTAGATTTTTGGGCTACAGAAATGACAAATATCTGTTCATCTAAAGATATTTCAATTCATGCATTCAAAAAAGGATATTTTCTTAAGGAATGGCATCAACTCTTAAATACAAAAGAACTTCAAAATTTAAATGACAATTACAATTAGAAGTAAAGACACACACGTTGAAGTCATACCATACGGGAAATAATGTCTATAGAGAAAGCAAAGCTGATCCTTCCATAGGTGTCAAACTATAAGGCTCAGTCAGGTTGATGAAGGTGAAAGCATATGACACACATATAGATGCCAAAATTAAATATACATCATCTATAATCTTTCCTGGCCATATAACTGTTCAATTAGTGTAACACTGACAACGTGTCTAATAAATACAATGCTTTAGTAACTTGGGATACATCAATAACATGACAGAGCTCCTCTACGTATACAAACATTACCATTATGAGTAGTGATAAATGCTTTGAAGAAAATGGGGAAATGAAAACCAAAAGTATTGAGAAAGCAAGAGGGTTTCTTTACTTTAGATATAAGGTGATGAGGAAAGACCACTGAAGAGGCACCATTGTAGCAAAGGCCTGAAAGACAGAGGCAGCCCTGTCAAGTTCTGACATAAGAGTATTTCAGGTAGAGAAGAAGATCAAAGGCCAAGTTTAGAAAAGGTTTCGTGTTTCACAGAAGCTAAACAAACAAAACAAACAAACAACAGCAACAAAAACAGTATGATTACAGTATAGTGAACAGGAGAAAATGTTGTGGAAGGAGGGTCACTAAGCAGAGGCTTATAAACAATGGTAAGAAATTAGGACTGATTATTTCTTTGTACCACTTTGTAACCACTGACTTAACCGGCAAGGTGGGCTATCTGTACACCATGAAGAACCAATAAATAGGAAATAAAAAGGAAACAACAAATTCTTCATAGCCTATATTCTATAGTTGCATTTCCTGTGCAGGATCAAATACTATATACAGATACTCAAAAGGGAGCAGAAATGAGAGCTCCTTAATGGTGCTAATAAAAGGATACATAACTTGGTTTCCTTCTTGTAACTGGTATGGGTGAGAGAGTCTGTGTTGTGTGAATGGGAGGTCTTGGGCCTTGGGTTCCCCATGAGAAGATTTATGTGAGGATTCATGCTCAAATAAAGACAGCCAGAAGGGAAACAGCAAGCACAAAGTAGTTTATTAAAGTGCAAGTACACTCAACGTAGGAGAGCGAGCAGTTTCCACAAAGTGGAACTTGCAGAACCTGCCCTTAGGTTGTTTTGGAATTGGATATTATTGGGTCTCCCTGGACTGAGAGGAGCTGTGATGTACAGTATGGTGGGGTGGCCTCTGATGGAGGCTGCTTCCAATCATCTGGGAAACCCCCCTTGCAAAGTTTGGAAGGGGGAGTTTTTGAGCCTACAAGATTTGTACCAGAACCATCATGGCAGCTTTTCTCCATCAGGTGGGGCTATACCCACAATGCAAATGTATTATAATGAGTGTAGGGGTTACCCTGGGACAGAGGTAGAAGAGAAGAGCTCAGGTTCTGCACCTGCACTATGTGCCTGGAAGCCACAAGGACAGTATATTATGCCCGTAGGCTTAAAATGTATAACTTATTTATCACCATCCTTCTCTCCAGTTCATGTCTGTATCATTCCCCTTCAAGGACTTGGGACTCTGCCTCAGCGTGTTCCTTCCACTGCTCATGTCTAGCTTCTACCTAACATAATAGTTTTACTGAGAGTTCTTATGTGATTAAAAATGTAATTAATTAAGCATCACTAACTTATTAATAAATACCACATGTACCTTTGCCATCAGATTTCCTCGGTGTTTTGCTTCAGTAGTTCCAATATCCTTCACTATGAAGGATATTATCTAAGATAATATCCTTAGATAATCCCAACTGAAATTTCAAGTAGATTCAAAGAAAAAGTTCACATAGAAATATTTTATGTCTTTACAGCTGAAAGGAACCTGTAAAGGCCATGCAGTCTCTGTGACTCAAACTCTTGAACAACATCAAACAAAATTAATCATATTTTTGTGACTTTCCCAAAGTAGTTTGAATGGAATCACATTCTAGCCCAGGTTAAGAATTTTGTACTTAAGCCATATCCATTGTCTTGTACCAAAACCAAACCTTGGGCATAGTGGCAAACATGAGATGTGAGAGTAGGATTTCTGGCGTTACTGTAGTTTTGATATCTAAATAAGATCTTAAACCAAGTGTTGTTATAACACAAGTACTCAAAGAAAGGGGATTTCATTCACCAAATGAGATAAAGTTATTCAGCAAATACTGCTAAAATTTCATCATACAAATCTTTCTCATGCATCGAGTTTTTTAAAAAATGGAAAAATACGGAATATATACCACTAGTTCTTCTAAAGCAAAATAATTTAAGTTTTCATCTGTGTTATAATTTTGCTAAACCATTTAGTTTTTTTTTCTCACTTTCAAATTGTACAGCAGTATTGGATTGCAAACCTTATTGGTCATTGTTTAGGAGTCTGATAATATTTTGCATGGAAAACGGACAAGAAGTAATACAACTCTACCTTTTTCCAGGGATATAATTTGGAGGGATTCATCAGATTAAGTTATATAGTGACAATTATTTTTGAAAATGCCTTAAAAATGAAGGGAGAAGCGGGGAGAGGGACCCAATGAACTTTAGCACAAGCTCTGTGCAGGGATTTAAGGAGTTAGGGAGGATCCAACATCTGCTAAACATTTCCATCACTACCATCATTTGATTTTAAAGTCGTCTCTTGTGACAACTATTGAATAATGTGCATGTAGCTGAAATATGTGCTTTTTGTTAACTACAGAAGTAGTTATGAGTTAGTATATGAGTGAGTATATGGGTTAGTAGAAGACTTTGAACAGAAACTAGGTGTATTCGTCAACTCTACCTACTATAAACAAGGTACCTTGAACTGGGTAGCTTAACTGGAAATTTATTTTCTCGCTGTTTGGGAGTCTCGAAGTCTAAAATCAAGGTGCCAGCAGGATTGGTTTCTGATGAACCCTCTCTTCCTGGCTTGTAGGTGGCCCACTTTTCACTGTGTCCTCACATGGCATTTCCACTGTACATGCGCAGTAAGAAAAAAAGGATAAAAAAAGAGATCTCTGATGTCTCATTATTATAAGGACAGCAGTCCTACTGGATTAGGACCCCATCTTTATGATATTGTTTAACCTTAATTACATTCTTAAGGACACAAATAAAATCACATTGAGGGATCAGGGCTTCACATATGAATTTGAACAAATAAAGTTTCCTTTCTTCTTTTTTTTTCATGTTTAAAATGAAATTGAAGTAATGACCTGTGTGCATCGGCAAAAAAAAACAAAAAAAAAACAAAAGTGGCTTTGTCCTCTAAGAGAATAAATTTAATGGTTAATATTTCAAACAATAAGTGAAGCAAACAACTTCCTCTTCCATAGCTGAATACTAAGATAATTTATAATGATCAGCTATAACAGTGTTTATTTGATTCTATTAAATTATCTATTAAATTGTCTTGACCCATAAATGAATACAACTTAAAGGTTATATTAAGACACACTCAATGAGCCTATAATCATCAATTCCTCTCAACCTCAAAGACCCACATCTTAAATAATACATCATAAAGTAATGCCAATAATGTATTCAAAGATTGGGCCTATTAAACATTTCAGCCACAATATTTGTTGACATGATGGTTCATCATAAAACATTAATCTAGTAAATGCCTTGGGAGTTTACAAATGCCTACGTGTCAAAATGTCAATTAATTAAAATGAATTAAATTTAGCAAAACTATTATTATCCATGCCTGGCAATTTAGGCAAAGAAAAAATTAGATCCTGTTCACACTACTGCCTAATGAGTAGAACACTGGATTAATTCACAAAATTACAAACATATTGTTGTTATTTGGACCTGCCACTTAGAAGTCAGATTTCCAGGCACAATAGACGTGAACTTCAAGATATAATGTTGGGGCACCAGGTCATTATACATAATTGGAGGTCAAGTTTCCTCTGTAAAACAGAGTTCGCATGAAAGCACAAATGTATATTCTAGCATGGAGTAAGATAGGAACTGAAGGCAGAAATAAGATTCAGAAACTGGAAAGGAGGCACAGAGAAAATGGATCAGAGAGCTGCCAAAAATTTCTCATCACCCCTTTGTCCACAAATGTAGCAGTTTTCCTCTTGGGATGTTTGAAATATGTTACTTCAGCCTCTGCCAAAGAACATTAGGTACTACAGTTTTGTGGGTATATGCTCATGACTTTGCTGCCTGAACTTATATAGTATATTCCCTTCTACAATTTCAACATAAGGGACAAAATGAACAAGAGCTACATAGACTTAATCCTCACCCTTCAGAAGCTGGTAATTGGTGAAAGTGGCTATAATGAAGAGCCCAAAAGAGGAAAATGCAATTAACCAGGAACTCTGTATAGTGTCTAATTTGATTTTCTTGGCTTGTTAGCTCAGCTGGTTGGAGCGTGGTGTTAATGAAGTCAAGATTGCAAGTTCAATTGCCATATGGACCAGTTAGCTTCACTCAATTCCATGGCTACTCACCAAATGAGTTCTATTGGTCACAAGAGGAACCAGACAAGACAGGATGGATTAGAGAAAATCTATTATTATGACTGCCAGAACAAACTCAAAGCACCACTGTGAGGGCTGGATTGCTGTATGGACTTCATTTTAATTATTTAAAACTGAGGAAATGTTTATGAAATTCTGAAATTTCAGACAAAAATTTAGACTTTCTGAACATTGTAATTAATGTTCTTTACCAAATCAGAAGTTTGATTGATAACCCTATTAGGGTTCTTCTTTAACTGAGTTCTCAGACATCTAAGTTGTAATAGAGCTGAGAACATGGATTTTAACTAAGGTGAATCAAATGTCTGAGAGAGAAAAGCAAGAGAGAGAAATAGTCTTTAGGGTTCACAGCAGAGAAAGGACAGGCCGTTGCTGCATCACTTACTGAGTCTAAGGCAGACCTAGTTTCTAGACAGACCTACTCAATTTTATGATTGGGCTCTAATCCCCCCTTAGAGTTAGATCCATTTTCAATCACGTGAAGGTAACATCATAGACAAATGTTGGCTTTAACCAATTATATAAGATTCCAAAGGCATCTCCATAGTTGCAATTTCTCTTTATCTCTGGATCTTAAAGGCAGACACATATCCTGTAACTGAGTGCTATGTGTAACATGCAAGAGCAGTTCTATTATAATAGACCAATGTGTCTAGAATTCTTTTTTATGATACTCCTAAGGAAAAATGAAAGAGGTGGATATAAATTAGCTTGCTTGGCAAATCCTCATCCAATTGGCACAGCTGATAAAGAAATCTGGAGTATGACCAGTGAACAAGTCGCCTCTGTGTGGAGGAGTGGATTCTGTACAAGACAAAAGCAACTACACAGTAGTGTTTGAATTCATCATTTCCCCTTTTAACCCACAAGTCTGGTTCCTTACCTCATCCCACCCCACTTTGCTCACAAGGGAAATAATATACATCTCTTGTCCTTCCATGCTTAAGAAAAACAAGGTCTGTCTGGCAGGTTTTTAGGAAAACCCCAATATACGACTTATACTAACAAAGCTGTACAGTTTGCCTGAATGTCCTAAGGACTCATGAATATCTTTGTAAGAGGCAGGGAACAGGCCAAGTTCTAGTCCCCTCCTCCCCTCCAGACACACGCGTTGGCAACAACATTTGATGGAAAATTACAGGACAGATAATTCCCTATTTGACCTTACATGAATAAAAACAAGTGGTATACCGTTAGATGTCTTTGAATGGTGATTTATTCTAAGGACTCATTTCCAAACTTTTTCAAACTCTCCTCTCTAAACTTTTTCTATTATAATAGCAAACACAAAAGTCTTTCTAGTGGAAAGTGTGAGAGGGAAGGGCCAATTAACTAGTGGTCTGCTCAGCTACAGGAAAATTGCCTGAACAGCATTCTGTTATCTTGCGATAATAGGGCCATTTATGTGCGTCACATTTTCATTTTCAGCTGTGTTCATTTTAATTACTTTCATTTGAATACCCAATCTTAACTTTTTCCCCTACACATGCCTTGCTAATCAAAATGCTTGATTCATTAACATTACTAAGAGTTACAGCACTTTATTAATACACTAAATTTCAGCAACTAGTTCTCCTACAGCAATTGCAAATACTAAGGCCAGTCATAATGATATTTTAAGTGTCTCAGGAATGCCAGATAAGAGCTGTTGTTAACTGGACATCCACTAGCTACAGTTAGCAGTAGTGCTCTAATGCCCCCTATTGGTTAGTTACTCGAGAATTAAATTGACAAGTTATTTTGAGCCCAAAGAAAAATGGCCAATGCTTTTTCACTTTTATCTGGTTTAGGTCATAAACTGCAAAATACCGATATATACCTACACATGCGCACACATGCACACACACCCATGGACACATACACACACACACACACACACACACACAGTGTATTCCTTGGTTTCCCTTTTGAGTGGAAACTAAAGGAAAAATAACAGATTTAAAACAGAGGATAAATACTGCATTAGTTGTAAGAAAACTGCACCCATTTATACGCAACTATCAGTGAGCGTGAACGATGCACTAGGTATTTTTTCATGCAATGTTAACATTTTGGTATAGTGCAAAGGGCATGGACTTTTAAAACAAGTAGTCCTGAATTTGAATCAAGAGAGTTTTCTTCCTTATCACTTGAGCCATATAAACATAAGAAAGTTACTATTTTATATGTTGAAAATGATATGGATTATAATTCTTATTGCACAGTGTTGTTGTAAGGGCTAAAAGAATGATGATTCGTGTGAAAATGCCTACTACGCATATAGTAAATGCCAAGTAAATGTTAGTTTGCTTTTTGTTTCTTACAATAACTGTGTAATATGCATATTACCTATATCTCCATCTTATAGATAGAAAAAAATGAGGGTCAGAGAGAGAGAAAAGTACAGCTAGTAAGTAGTAATGCTAGCTAGCATTAAAACCCAGAACACTTGGCCTCTGATATAAACGTTTACCTTCTTGTATTGCATACACTGGAACTTTATTACAATGCGTTGCTATAAAATCAGGTCCATGCAAACTACTCTATCTTGGATTATAGCCCTTAAAATTTAGTAAGCAAAATACAAGGGAAAAACTTGTCATATTTGTAAAAGCATTCTGACAACGTTTTAACAAAGATTTAACTAGTGTTATTGAAAAAAAAAACAGGTTATTCTTAAAAACAAAACAAAAATAAAAACAAGAAAGAAAAATTGTTGATAACATAAAGGATTTGTCATATGACAGCTGTTTACTCTTTGTGGGGTTATATTATTACCTCTTTCCATTTTTGTTACCATTTCTCCTTTTAGAAACACCACTTACGAGGAAGATGTAGTAGGCTTTCATACCTACTCTATAAATGAATGAAGGATAATTGTTACAGATTTTGAAAACTACATATGCATCTACAAGCAGATTTAAATATTCCTGTAGGCACAGAGATTTAATTACTAGGTAGAACTGGTAATCTCAACATAATTAAGATAGTTAAAATACTTTGATTTTTAAAAATACCTATAATTCATATTATACCCAGAAATCACCAGTGATCATTTACCTCATTTAATAATTGGTCAAACTCTATTAAATTATGTAACGAGAAATGCATTTGACTGTTTGTCTACTGGTGCTTTAGGTTGCAAACTATCAAAAGTTGTTTCAATCGTGTCCCAATATTCTCACTTTTACAACAGAAGAGAAGCCACATTTGTTTTTTGTTTTATTTATTTAAATTCAAGTTAGTCAACATATAGTGTAGTATTGGTTTCAGGAGTAGAATTTAGTGATTCATCACTTACATATAACACACAGTGCTCATCCCAACAAGTGCCCCGCTTTATGCCCATAACCCATTTAGCCCGTTCCCCCACCCATCTTCCCTCCAGCAACCCCAGCTGGTGTTCTGTATTTAAGAGTCTCATGGTTTGCTTCCCTCTCTGTTTTTATCTTATTTTTCCTTCCTTTCCCCTAGTTCATCTGTTTTATTTAAATTCCACATGAGTGAAATCACACATCTGTCTTCTTCTGATGGACTTATTTCGCTTAGCATATCCACATAGTGGCGAATGGCAAGATTTCATTCTTCTTGATCACCAAGTAGTATTCCATCATATATATATACCACGTCTTCTTTATCCATTCGTCAGTCAATGGACATTTGGGCTCTTTCCGTACTTTGGCTATTGTTGATAGCACTGCTATAAACGTTGGGGTGCATGTGCCTTTTCAAATCAGCATTTTTGTATCCTTTGGATAAAAACCTAGTAGTGCAATTAGTCAGTCACAGGGTAGTTCTATTTTTAATTTTTAAGGAACATTCATACTGTTTTCCATAGTGGCTGCACCAGTTTTCATTCCCACCAACAGTGTAAAAGGGTTCCCCTTTTTCCTTATCCTTACCAACATCTCATGTTACCTCAGTTGTTCATCTTAGCCATTCTGACAGGTGTGAGGGGTATCTCATTGTGGTTTTGATTTGTATTTCCCCGATGAGGAGTGATGTTGAGCATCTTTTCATGTGTCTGTTAGCCATCTGAATGTCTTCTTTGGAAAAGTATCTATTTATGTCTTCTGCTCATTTCCTCACTGGGGTATTTGTTTTTTGGGTGTCAAGTTTGGTAAGTTCTTTATAGATTTTGGATACTAACCCTTTATCTGATATGTCATCTGAAAATATCTTTTCCCATTCCATCGGTTGCATTTTAGTTTTGGTGACTGTTTCCTTCGCTGTGCAGTAGCTTTTATCTTAATGAGGTTCCAATAGTTCATTTTTGTTTTTCTTTCACTTATCTCCAGAGACATGTCTACTAAGTCACTGCAGCCAAGGTCAAAAAGGTTGCTGCCTATTTTCTCCTCCAGGATTTTGATGGTTTCCTGTCTCACATTTAGGTCTTTCATTCATTCTGATTTTATTTTTGTGTATGGTGTAAGAAAGTGGTCCAGTTCCTTTTTATAAATATTATTTAAATCTAAGTTAGTTAACATATAGTGTAATAATGGTTCGATGGTAGAATTTAGTGATTTATCACTAACATATAAAACCCAGATAAGAGAAGCTGCATTTGTGATCAATTAAATGCATACTTATTTCCATTTCAGGATAATGTAAAAGGGCATAACAACTTAAATGTCTGCCCACTCATAGTCATTTGCTAGTTAGATCATAAATCAAAGTTAATTAAGCCAAGGCATCATATTTTGATGGGTCTGGAATTTGCACATGTAAATTTAATAATGAATAATTGTAGGTCATTTTTTTTATCAGCAAAGACACGTGCCATTATAATTGTATTAATATTAGTGAAAGTGCTGAGCTAAGGTTATACAAGTCAATTAAACTTCTGTGAATGGGATAAACTAAAACAAATAATTATATACTGAAGCTCCAATGTTCTGTTGTGCAACAGTGATACATTGACATCATCTTTGTAAGTCTATTCATTTATTCATTTACTCAAAAAATATTTATTGAGTTTCCAATATGTACCAAAAAGATAATTAGGTTCAATCCTAATTAACCACCTGCTAACTAACGGTTATACAGGAAACCACTTCATGTCTTCAAATCTCCCTTATCTAAAAAACAGGGATGAAAATACCAATTTTACAAAATCACTGTAGGATTTAAAATGCAGAATAAGTGCAGTTCCTGGCATTTAATGGATCTGCAATAAATATTATCTTGATCTAATCTTGAGCTTTTTCTCTGAAGTGGGCATGTCATTCCACTTCTCTGTAAAGGTTTCTTGGTCTATAAATTAGTGGGCAAGAATATGTGTGAGGTCCTTTCTGGGTCTAACCTTCTATGTTACTGCAATTCTCCCATGCCTCAATGTCAGAATAAGACACTGAGATGCAGTAGTCCCTCTAATATGTGGGGATAGGTTCAAAGATCCCCAGGGGATGTCTGAAATCACAGATAGTACTGAACCTTATATATCCCCATATTCACTATGTTTTTTCCTAAACACCATACCTTTGATAAAGTTTAATTCATAAATTAATCACAGAGAACACCAATAACTAATAATAAAATAAAACAATTATAATATACTGTAATAAAAATTATGTGACTACAGTCTCTCTCCCTCAAAAAATCTTCTATTGTACTCGCTCTTCTTGTTGTGATTATGTGAGATGAAAAAAATGCTTATGTGATAAGATGAAGTGAGGTGAATGACGTCAGCACTGTGATGTAGTCTTGGGCCACTACTGACCTTCTGATGATACCTCAGAGGGAGAATCATCTGTTTACAGATCACAGTTGACCATGGGTAATAGATATGTCAAAAAGAGATAAGGGTTAGAGGGGGAACTCCTACTTTTCTCTGCAGTGGACCTCTTAAAAATGAAACCTATGTCAACCTTATTCCATAGTTTGAACTAAGGTATATTGGGGCACCTGGGTGGCTCAGTCAACGAAGCATCCCACTTTGGTTCAAGTCATGATCTCATGGTTCGTGAGTTCAAGACCCACATCGGGCTCTGAGCTGAGAGCTCAAAGCCTGGAGCCTGCTTTGGATTCTGTGTCTCTGTCTCTCTCTGTCAAAAATAAACACTAAGAGTGAGTGTGTGTGTGTGTGTGTGTGTGTGTGTGTGTGTACGTACACACACTAATGTATTTAGAGTGTGGAAACAGATCTTGTTTTACAAAACTATCCAAACAAAGCCTTAGTTTAATTGGACTATTCTGTTCTACCTAGGAACATTTTCAATATGTGTCTTAAAACGTTTCTTAGCAACACATAAACAATACAAAAGGAGAAAATGTAGATTAAAAGCACAAAATGTTATTTAAAAATGCTTCCATCACATAGTTACCCTATAATAAAATTCTATTGGTGCCTAAACCCAGCTAAAAAGAAAAAGAATCCCATAATAAACAAAAATGTAAAAGTGGGAAAAGACATCAAAATACTGAGCATGTTTTGCAAACAAAATTTCCCTATAAATAGTTGTTTACTAGGTGCTGCTATTTTCCTATACTGTAGATTGTATTTTGGCTATTTTTTTTTTCTGATATATAGGCAGTTGGAATGTGAACAAGTGTGGAGATACGAAGAGGATGAGAAGATTGTTAGACAAACTTTTTTAAACACTGGAGGAACCTCAATTTTGAGAGACCTTGGGTTGCCTTCAATACCTATTGGGGTATTTTCAACAGCAGTCTGTTTCTTCTCTGTGACTTTGACAGGTCAGGCTAGCCAAAAATTGTCGAATTGATATATTTATCAAATTTGATTATCCTGACAAATTCTCAGAAAATGACCCTCCCTAAAATCACCTTACTCAGTGGGAGTCAACTGGACCGAACAGAAGTACCTTGAATGTTAGCTATCTTAGTTGGGCCCACACCCTCATGACATAGTAGCTTTGAAAGGCTGGTACCAAGGAGGAGGGAAGGAAGCAAGGAGAAACAAAAACAACAAGAGTTCTTTCGTAAAACCTCAACATCACCCTTTCCTTGAAAATTCACCTGTTTGACACCCTTGTGTTTGCCACGTGTTCAAAACAAACAAACAAAAAAAAAATACAGGAAACCAGCTATCAGAGACAGTAAGAAAAAGCATCACAGCATGCATACCTAAATTCCTTTAAGAAGTGATTAGGAAACATAATGCAGGTTTCTCAAAAAAGGTAACCGAAAAAAATGAGTTGTTACTCTGAGAGATCACCATCTTTTTGTAAAAATGTATTTATTTTGAGAAAAAGACAGAGGGAGGGAGCAGCAAAGTTAGAGGAAGAGAGAGAATCCCAAGCAAGCTCTGCACTAACAGCCTGATGCAGGCTCAAATTCAGGAACCCTGAGATCATGACCTGAGCCAAAACCGAGAGTGCGATGCTTAACTGACTGAGCTACTCAGGTGCTCCGAGATTAACACTGTTTTACAGGTGTCAACCTAGGTAACAGATGTTATTTTGGTGATGATAATGAATCTCCAAAATTTTGTATAATTTCCATTTCAAAGATTAATTGAATGTGAAATGATGCCTTCTTCACCTTTTAAAACTTGAACCTTGAAATAAATTCTACATGAGATCAAATGAGGGTGAAATTGAAATGCCCTTATTTATATGCTTAAAGGTAGCGATTAATTGCAACTAGTGGAGAAGATGGGGGGGGAGTAGGGATATTAGAGTCACTTGGGAATTTTGCATGTGTGCACACGTACACACAGGTGCCCTAGAGACTTTAGGAATCACTGTCATAGTAAACAGTTATCTATCCCTTGGGCACGTCAGAGTAAAACAATACATTGAGAGCTATAGATCCAGATCATCTTTCCAAAACATTTTTGTTTCGTTTAAAGATAGCATAATATATACCTACGGCAAAACCATCTAAATGACTCTAACTACCAGAATGCTGTATAGATAAAAATAATAATATAGCTAGAATTTAGAGTACTTAACTTGGCCTGGCACTGCCCTAAGTAATTTACTTATCTCTTATCCACAAATATTTTATTTAATACTATCTGGGGAAAAAAGGAGGTAAGAGTATAAAATCTCTTCATCAGGTAACATAATTGAATCTTAGGGAATTGCAATAGTTTGTTCAAGGTGACATACTCTATAAACATCAGAGAAAATATTAAGATCCAGATATCCTTAACACTCGTTTAATTATCTCAGAGTGCCACCCATCCTAAGACATGTTTGTCCATTTGACTCAAAGATGTGGTCAGAGTGGGTTCAACATTCTTTTTAACAGTACATGCATGGGAATGTAGTCTTACTGAATTCTTCCCCTTTAATTTTCCCCCAATGAATTAGAAA